>NW_022103947.1:439615-445024 GCF_000313985.2 Echinops telfairi
TATAAATGGAAAAAAATAGATAATGGGGAAAAAGAAGTGCTGGTGCACAGTGATGGTTACATGCTTGCAAACCAAAAGGTCAGAAGGTTAAACTCACCAATTGCTCCACAGGAGAATGATATGAGTTTGCTCATTAAGTTTACCACGTTGGCAACTAACTCTGTGACCAACTCTACCTTAGATAGGGTAGATAATCTACCCTATCAGATCATTATTCAGATACTCTACCCTATCAGATCATTATTCATCAGAATCTACTCAACAGCAATAGGTATGTAATATAGTGTAACAATAAGTGTAAACCAGGTCTTAAATCTACCAAAAAGTACCCTAGGCTCTACAAAGTAGGTATTCAATGTAAAGAATTCTTTCTCCAATGAGTATTCTTTGAAATATCCTGGCAAGATTAAAGATGGTCAGTAAATTTTAGTACACACTGAGGAATGTGCATAGCGAGGAAGAAAATTGAACTTCTGAGCAATTAATTGACTTTGTTTATCTTTTAGATAACAGACTACATGATTAACTCCGTACTCCTTTTCAAGAGAGACTGCTAGGAAGCTTAAATCTAATTTGCATACTAATTTAAGTATAAATAATAGAATACCATGCTATTTTCTTAGTTTCATTTCATTTTATATTCTCATATTGGTTTCATGTTTTTAATTTCCCTCTCACCTTTGACTTTTAAAAATTGTGGTTTTTTGTTAATCCTTATTACTCATCTCCATTTGGTTTGTTGTTGTTTTTGTTGTTTTCTTTTCTTTAGTTGCTTTACTTTGCTCTGTCTTGTTTTTGTGCATATTATTATTATATCTGCAGGTCTATCTAGATAAGATAGGTTGGATAAACAATCTGGAGGAGGAGGTGGGGGAAGAATACAGTTGGCTATATAAACCAATCTGTTACTTAGCTAGATAACCACTGTTAGCTGCCACTGTTCAAATAGTCCTTCATGGTTCAGTGCTAATGCCTAGTTTCCAAGACTGTGAGAAGTCAGGTGGAAATTTCAGGCTTGCCTAGAGATATGATAACATAGCATCTAGAGCAGTGGTTCTCAACCTTCCTAATGCTGAGACCCTTTAATACAGTTCCTCATGTTGTAGTGAACCCCCCAACCAGAAAGTTATTTTCGTTGCTTTCTCATAACTGAAATTTCACTACTTTTATGACTCAGGTGACCCCTGTGAAATGGTCATTCAATCCCCAAATGGGTCACGACCCACAGGTTGAGAACTGCTGATCTAGAGGAAGGTCCACAATAGATTGTGACACCTGAATATGTTGTTTAGTTGAAGTAATGAAAAGGTGTGTTTTTTTCTCCAAAATAAAGACTGTCTAATTATATTATTTTTTTGAAAAATAAAGAACATTTTCTAAACTTCAGGAACATTATAGGTTGCCTATAATTATAATGTGCAACTTTCATGCAATTACTGTAAATTAAGAATAGTAATTCTGGGTTTGTTGGATTGTACTTTGTGTACCTTTAATAAATATAGAATTTTATGCTAGTGTACTCCAAATATACAACTGTTGAAATCTGGGGAAAAGGAGAGAAATTGATTGGCATGGATTCAGCAATGAGTTCTTGCTGGGTTATTCTTTCCTGGTTCATTTTTTTTCTTCTTTCAGAGATTTAGTTGTAATACATCTGATGTACTTTTCAGAGATATAGAGAAATAGAACATCCTAGTGTGTTGGTTTAGGACTGAGACTCAAATGAACAGCTGGCTCTCCACTGTCTGCCTTGGACAGCGCCCTTCTCCGCCTTACTTCAGAGAGACAAAAGGAGAGAGAACCCGCACTATAACCCTGCCTTCATTCGGCAATACAAAGCTTTAGGGACTTTTTTATCGTGAAGGTGGTAGGGGGCAGGGGGATATGATGTTTGCGTGCCCACATGTAAAGTAAACACTGAGGAAGATGATCAGCAAGAAGCAGAACTAAGATGAATTAAATATACAAGTGTATAGTTTTGTCTTACTCTATGCAAAGCACCCCAGAAATTTATTTTATATTTGATTCTACAACAAGCCTTAGATTAAGCAGGTCAGGTGTTCTTTTATCTCTTCCCTAAATGAGAGCAAATAAGTAGAATTGTTTAACATCATCAAATTTAGTGAGGGAGCTACAAATATTAGAAAAAAGGGGGGGATGGGTTGTTCATTCTTCATGCATATTCTGAATCTTCCAATACATTTTCTTTCTTTCCTGAAATTTTGAAGCATACATACAGATATTTCATGAAGAATTTATCTATGTAGAACATAATAGATATTGTTTAGACCTATGAAATTTTCTACATCACTTTTCTACCCAGGTGCAATATAAAAACAAAAGCACTGGGGTAAAAATAGGCATTAGTTCTTCGAATGTTGGCCAAAAATATTGAATGTACTGTGAACCCTCAGAAGACCCAACAGTTTTCAGATGTGAGAATGATCAGACTTTCACTTACTTCCTTTGTACACATCAACAGGAAATATGAATAGCTGGGGTAGAGCATCATGTATGATAAAAATCGAGGTTCAGGAAAAAACAAGTGACGCAATAGCTGCAATAATGCACTAACACATGAACTATCATGCAGATGATGAAGGGCTGGTTACTGTCTCATTTACTGCTCTTACGATGCCCATGAGGCAGAGCCCACTCCATGGCAACTCACCATAATAAGACGTTTCCCCATGAGGTGCTCTAAAACAAGGCCATGCAAACACCCTGCCTCAGCAGTATCCGAGGGGTTTAGTTCATGTACTTCGTTGTACTGTACCAGAGACATAACTTTTTAGTCCCACATGGTAAGACAGGAACGAAAATTCAGGACAGGAAAATAAAAGTTGCAAACAGTTAATGCAACAGAGTAAAATAAAATGTAATAAAATATATGTGAACGTACTGCTCACTCTAAATGAATGAGAATTTACTCCCAGAATCCTTGAGTAGCACAAATTATTAGACATTCAGAAGTATCTTAGGAGCAAAACACTAGTGCTTTATTTATGCCGCTTAATTCATTGAAAATTCTATAAAACACAGTCTTTACTCTCTTGAACCAGAACTAAGTCAGTGGTCACTGGTTAGTGACCACTGTTCAATTTATTCCAAGGCTGCACTTGTTTTAATTTACACAAGAGTACACTGTAAAACATTTTCTAACTTACATGTTGTGTTTAATGACCAGCCACTTGCTAACAAGGATTCAATATGTTTTATGGTGCTAAAATAAAATTACTGTACATGTTAATACATAATTGTGATGGAGAAAAGTATTAAAACTAAATTATACTTCTTATCATTACTATTTTTTATCATGAAAATACCATATACACATCGCTAAAATTTATTAAACAAAAGAACAAAGAAAACCAAAATTTTCTTATGCTTCATACTTCCAGTTCTCTGCAGAGCTGTGTTTTATTTACCTTTTTCATGTTTTTCATGCATGTATGTATACCTACCTTGTTTGACCCAAATTAACTCACTGCCATCAACTCAATGCAAATACATAGAGACCCTATGGGACAGGGGAGAGCTAGCCTTGTGGGATCCCAAGACTCTTATTTTTATCGTGAATTAAGAATACAACTTTCCTCTAGTTCCTAAATGTTTCCTCCCCGCTCCCACTATCATGATCCGATTCTACCTTGCAAGTCTGGCTAGACCAGATAGGAACTGGAAATACAGGGACCCCAGGGTGGATGATCCCTACAGGACCAGTGGTGTGAGTGGCCATACTGGGAGGGTAGAGGGAGAGTGGGTTGGAAAGAGGGAACCGATTACAAGGAACTATATGTGACCTCCTCCCTGGGGGACGGACAACATAAAAGTGGGTGAAGGGAGACGTGGGACAGGGAAAGATATGACAAAATAACAATTTATAAATTATCAAGGGCTCATGAGGGAGGGGGGAATGAGGAGGGAGGGGAAAAATGAGGACATAATGCCGGGGGCTTAAGTGGAGAGGAAATGTTATGAGAATAATGAGGGAAATGAATGCACAGGTGCGCTTTGCACAATTGATGTATGTATGGATTGTGATGAGAGTTGTATGAGCCCCTAATACAATTATTTAAAAAAAGAAAATGTGTGAGTGAAAATATACACAGCAAATCATAAATCGATTCATCAATTTCTATATTATTTTACTAACTCTAAAATAAAGCTAAACTTCTCATCTAACATTTTGAGTTAGTTATCAGTTTGAGTCCACATAGCAATTATTTTTAAAAACTCTACTAAAGGTAGACATTCTTTCTTTATTAAAATACACAATTGCTTGATTTAAAGATAGTTTCAGAGAATAGATTCTATTTAAGTTTTAAAAAGGATTTCTGGGCAATGATTTAAAGTTATCATTCAATCTCAATAGCTCCAGAATGTGTATATTTCATGAGAATTTGAAATTCTATTCGACAACTCCACCACATACACTTTAGTCAGGATTCTCTTGTAGAATTGCTGATTAAAATGTTTTCTGATGCTATCTGGACCATTCAGTTCTGTTGGTCTCATGATTATGAACACATTTAGAATTTTAGAGATTTCACTTCTTCTTATAATTCCTGCCTTTCCTTTTCCTCTATTGCTCCAAATATACCAAATATACACTGGATGTTGAACAACAAAGCAAGAGATAGAACAAAAACTCTAAAAAATTCTACTAGGTCATTTTACAGGGATGTGCAATAAACAATGTCCCTATAGTTCTAAACCAGGGAGGTTAAATATCATGGCATGTTTAATTGTGGATAAGCTACCTTAGTATCCATTACTTTAATTGTTGTTTATTTATGAATTCTGTATTTTTGAGGTGTACAGTTTGGTGATATCACTTATTTTAATTGTGTTGTGTAATTACTATACTTAACAATACCAAATATTATATCACCATAAGCAAAAACTTATTTTTCTCCCAAAAATGGCTCCTTCTTTTCCCTTCCCTTACACCTCTGGTAACCACAAATTGACTTTGTTTTCTTATAATTTCATGAGGAGGGGTTTTAAAATATTTTATTTGAATGATTAGCTTATTTTCCTCAGCATCACGTTTTCAAACGTCAAATTAGCAGTATGCCGAAGTCTCCATTTGTCCTTTAGGTGAAGTAATATACCTTTAATATCAGGGGTCTCCCCCCACCCCACCCCCAAAATGGTAAAAAGCTCCACTGGATGGAGCTTTCATAGTACACATTTTTCCCACTAGTCAAGCATCAAACAATTTGCTCTGAGTTAGTGTACCCAGTAGTGCCACCTGGGAAGGTTCTCTCTGGTCACTGTGAATTGTTTCTTAAAAGCAGTTTCACTTGAACCTCATTTTTAGTGATGGCTGATTTAAGAGAACAGCGTGCAGTTATGAAATTTTGTTTCTTGCTTGGGAAAAATGCCACAGAAACTTTTGTGATG
>NW_022103947.1:445456-447157 GCF_000313985.2 Echinops telfairi
TCACCCTACCCACAAGAAGCTCGTCAAGTGAAATCAAAGATCAAGACAATGCTCATTTGTTTTTTGATGTGAGGGGGATAGTACATTTGGAGTTTATTCCACCTGGTCAGACTCTTAATCAAACTTTCTATTTAAAGAACAATCTTATGAAAATATTACATAATAGTGTGAGATCAAAAAGGCCTGATTTGTGGCAGACAGGGAACTGGTTTTGCCACCACTGGTTTTGGCACGCACCATCTCAGTGCACTAGTTTTTGGCAAAAAAACAGCATGCCAATCTTTCTCCATGCACCTCACTAACCTGACCTTGCTCTGTGTGACTTCTTTTTGTTTCGCAAATGAAAAGGGATGTGAAGGGAGAGCAAATTGACAACATAGAAGAAGTGAAGAAAACAACAAGTGAATGCTGTCAGCCATCCAAACTCGAGTTTGAAAAATGTTTCCAAGAATGTAATCACAGATTTGACAAATGCATTAAGTGCAATGGAGACTATTTTGAAGGTGATAAGGTTGTTTTGTTAAAAAAAATTTAAATACATAGCTTTGAAAAAAAAGTCTGGTTTGGGGGAAGTACCCTCTCATGTATGTACATTTTATCTATCCATGAATCTGTTTCCACCTTTTGGAAAGCAGCGATATGTACAGATATATGTACAACAATATTGATTGCAGCACTATTCACAATAGTCAAAGTGTGGAAAGAGGGATGCAATGAATATTGGTGTACATATGTCTGTTCATACCACTGCCTTCCAGTCTCTTGGTCACCCAAGAGTGAAATTACTGATTCGTGCAACAGTTCAATCTTCAATTTGCACTTTAGTTTGCTCTTGAACAACTGCCATCATGTTTACCACAGCGAGTGTCCCCTTGTGTCCCCGAGTGTCCCATGAACAATGGATAAGAGTTCCTAGTTCATTGTATCCTTGCCAGCAGTTGTTGATTTTCTTATACTTCTTTTTAATCTTAAGAGTCCTAGCAGAAGTGAAGTGGTATCTCATGGTGGTTTTCATCGGCAACTCTGATATCTAAAGACACTGAGTATTTACTGGTCATTTGGTTATCTTGTTTGATGGCAATCTGATTATCCTATTGATAAAATGTTCGTACAAATCCTTTGCCTATTTTTGAGTGGGTCATTTATCTCAGTTTTTTTGTTTGCTAAGCTATAGAAGTTTTATATATCTTTTGAATAGTGTATCATTATCACGTATATGGTTCTCAAAAAAATTATCTCATAATCTTTTTATTTATTTTTGATAAAGTCTATTAATGAACAAAAACTTCTAACTCTTATAGGTTTTCATTGATCCATTTTATCTTGTGTTGTGTTACTGTTTATTATGTCAGTTAATCTATTATAAAAAACTAGCTCACCATTCATGACCTTGTATTTTCATCTAACATTTTCTGGGTTTTATTTCGAAGTTAGGCCATAATCTATCTTGAACTGTGTTTTCTTTTGTTTTTATTTTATTTATTTTATTTTTTTATTTTTTTTTCTTTTGTTTTTAATATGATATGAAGAATGGATCCTATCCAGCTTCTGCATGTCGAAACTTTATTATTCAATCAGTATTTATAAAAGGGCTTTTCTTTCTCATTTAATTATCTTAGAATCTTTGCCAAAAATTAATTGATAAATGATGTGTGGGTTCCTATACTCTAAATTCTATTCCACTGGTTTGTGTTTATGTGT
>NW_022103947.1:448287-450218 GCF_000313985.2 Echinops telfairi
GCCTGGGGCCCTTTTCAGATTCTCCCCTCTCTTCAAATATAATTCACTAGTTTTCTTCACCTAAATCTCCTGAATTCCTACTTCAAATTGAGCTCAATCACTTTCTCTGGGAAACCTTTAATAATCTAACTCGGACAATTTCTCCCTACTACTTACTTTTGATGAACCATAAACTTCTCTCAAATCACTTTTTATAATTGTAATTTTACTTATATGTATATGAGCATATGTTTGTCTACATTATAAATTTGATAGTGGTGTAGAAAATGTATGTTTTTGTACTCACCTACTACAATACCTAGCTCATAATTAGTTATCAATAATGTAAAAAAGCAAAGTCTCAAATATAACCTGGTATGCCAATGTATTGCAGCACAATTCACAATAGGCAAATAGTGGAAGCAACCCATGGGCCCACTAACAGATCAATGGATAAACAAGATGTGCCTTAGTGATAAAACAGAATATTATTTAGCCATAAAGATAAATGAAGTTCTGATAAAGTTACAACATAGGTGAACCTTGAAAACATGGTGAAAAGTGTCAGAAAGACACAAATGAAGAAACATTGTATCATCACACTCATATGAAATATTCAGAATAAGTAAATATATAATGACTGTTTATAAGTGGTACCAGGAGCTGAGTGTATGGAGAATGGGAGTTATAACTGACAGGGTGCATCACTATAATGTGATGAAAAACCTTTGAAAATAGGTATTGGGTATAGTAGTACACCATAATAAATACTATTAATGTTGCTTAATTGTACACTTAGAATTGGTCACAGTGACAAATTTTGGGTTTATTTTATTAAGATATTCTATCCTAATAAAATTTGGAAAATGTCAATGAATTTTAAATTTGATGACTCCTTACAAGCTAACACATTTTATCTTTGGAAATTCTTATTCTAGCATGAGTCTGTATCCATAGTAATTATGCAAAAATACTTGTGAACACTTCAATATCAAAATCTAAATTTATACATACTTAGAATATTTCAGTGGTGTAATACACTTGGAACTTCACTATATCATGTTGTAATTTAGATATTAGTATTTGTTCTATATTTTTAAAATATTGTTTTTAAACAGAATTTTACTTGTCTCTTTTACTGAGTCTCCTCTTCAGGAGCATTTAAGTATTCCTGCGGTTTTACTAATTAAATGTTTATTTTGTCAGAAAAATAAATCAAACCTTGAATTTTGTCAATAATCCTTTAGTCTTACTCAAAAAGCACTGAGAATCATTCCTTAAGATATGTACCAGGCCACATCAGCTTGATTTTAATGTTAGCAAATATTACACATACATGCTATTTAAACAAATAATAACCATATCCATTGGGAAAGGTTTACTTTACCAGTGAACTTCTTCACTGGTATTTTAAAAAGATGAACAAACATCATTTATGATATCCCACACCAAGTCTATGGCCAGCAAGATTACTTCACTCAGCAACCCAATTTAGGGTTTCAGAGATTGGCAATGTCCACAGGAAAAGATAGCCTCATCATTCTTCTGTGGAACTGATAGTGGATTTGAACCTCTGACTATGTGGCTAGCATTCCGACCTTAGCAGCCAGCATCATCAGGGCTCCTCTTGTAATGTTGTTACGTGCTATACAGTCAGCTCAAACTCACAGCAGTCCTATGTACAGCAGAATCCTGACTGGTCCTGAACCATCCTGACGACTGTTATGCTTGAGTCCATTGTTACAGCCACTCTGTCAATTCATCTTGTTGAGGGGCTTCCTCTTTTTCATTGTCCCTCTACTTTCCCAAACACAAACACGATGCCCTTCTTCAGAGGCAACTCTCTCCTGATAACGTGTTCAAATACTGATCAAATTCATTCCATCTTTACTTGTAAGAAATTGTTTTGTGTTACATTTCTTCCAAGACAGATTTGTTTATTCTTTTTTTTT
>NW_022103947.1:452327-462965 GCF_000313985.2 Echinops telfairi
TCCCGAAGCTGCAGATTCAGTGCCATCGTTTGAGATACATTCTTCTCAGGGGAGGGGCAGGCATCCACTTAGTATTTGGGGCTGGGACCAGCCCCCTAGACCTCTCCACTGATTCCCTACTATGCACCGGCATGTTGTCTTCACACCTTGGAGCACTGGGTTGAGGGACCATCAGTATTCTTCACCAGTACCATAATTCAAATACATAGAATCTTCTTTGGTCTGCAGCAGGCATAACTTAGTTCTCAAAGTGACATCCTTGCTTTTCGCTATTTAAAAAAGAGATTTTCTACAGTAGATTTACTGTATCAAAGTATCTTTCGATTTCTTAACTGCTCCTTCCATGAGCAGTGTTTCACTCTGTTTTGCACAGGGCTGCTATGACCCAGAATCTACGCTACAGCACCTAACAACAACTTCCATTGCCCGTGGGTCCTAGAAACAAGACAAAATCTGTGACAACTGCAATCTTTTCTCCTTTTATCATGATTTAATATACTGGTCCAGTTGTGAGGAATTTGGTTTTCTTTACATTGAATTAAAGTCTCTACTGAAGGCTGCAATCATGGATCTTCATCTGCAAGTGCTTCAAGTCCTCCTCTCTTTCAGCAAGCAAAGTTGTGTCATCTGCGTATTGCAGGTTGTTAATAAGCTTTCTTTCAATCCTGATACCACATTCTTTTTCATGTCTAAATTTTCAGATTATTTTCTCAGCATACAGATTGACTAAATATGGTGAAAGAATACAACTCTGATTCACACTTTTCCTGATTTCAAACCCTGCAATATTCCATTATTCTGTGCAAATCCATGTACAGATTCCTCAGGATTTTTGAATTCCTGTTCTTTTCAATGTTGTACATAGTTAGTTGTGATCCACACAGCCAAATACTTCTGAATAATTAGTAAAGCATAAATAAACATTTCTGGTACCCCCTGCTTTGAGCAAAAACCCATCTGAAAGCACATGATATCTTATTTCATGTCGTCATCTGCATTTCTGGCAGCTCCCACACGGTCAGGGTACTTTTGCAACCATTGTTGAATAATATTCAGCAACATTTTATTTGTATGTGATATTAATGATATTATTACAACATCTTGCATCCTAGTTGGTCACCTTTCTTTGGATGGGTATGAACATGGATCTCTTGCAGTTGATTAGCCAGGTAGCTATCTTCCAAAGTTCTTAGTATAGACAAGTAAATGTTTCCAGTACTTCATTAACTTGTTGAAACATTCAATTGATATTCCATCAATTCTTGGAGACTTGTGTTTTTTTTGCCCTTGTGTTTTTTTTTAACTAATGCTTTCCAGGCAGCTTGATATTCTTCATACGTTATTGATTTAGTTATTTGAATGTAGGCTAGGATTTTTATATCTTATATGTATTAAAGATTTATTTATTATATGTATTTATTTCATCTTCTCTTGATGCTTTCTGCATCATTTAATATTTTGACCATGATATTGTTGTAGTTGCAATGCAGACCGTGACCTTTCACAGAGATACTATATAAATACCGGTGAAACACTGCTTGGTGCTTCCTAATCATCACAATTACCCATATGTTTGAGCGCTTGAAACCATTGTGTCAATCCCTCCTCTTTTTCACTTCCCCTCTACTTTAGCATGCATGCTGTCCTTTTCTAGGCTGTGCCCTTGCCTGGAAATATTTCCAAATATTTAAGATGAAGTATCGCCATTCTTGCCTCTAAGGAGTATTCTTCCAAGTCTGATTCGCGAGTTCTTCTGGCAGTCTATAGTACTTTCAATATTGTTCACCAGCACCATAATTCAAATGCATTGACACTTCTATCCTTATTCAATGTCCACCTATCACACACATATGAGGCAATTGAAAATGCCATGGTTTGGATCAGGCACACCTTTATTTGCTCAAAGTAACATCCTTGCTTTTCAGCACTTGAAAGAGGTTTTCAAAGTGCAATAGATGTGCTCGATGTAATGCATCCTTTGATCTCTTAGCTCCTGCTCGCGTGAGTATTGACTGTGGATCCAAGCAAGACAGAGTCCTCAACAACTTCAATCTTTCTTTTCCACTCACCATGATGTTTGTACCTATTGGTCCAGTTGTGAGCGTTTGGGTTTCTTTACACTGACTTGTAGTCCATACCAAAGGAAGCGATCCTTGACCTTCATCAACAAGTGCTTCAACTCTTCCTCCCTTTCATCAAGCTTGTGTCATTTGCATATTACAGGTCGGTAATAAGGCTTCCACCAATCCTGATACCACATTCTTTTTAAGATAATCCAGTGTTACCGATTATTTGCTCAGCACACACATTGAATACGTACAGTAAGAGGATACAACCCTGACTCACACCTTTCCTGACTTTAAACTATGCAGTATTCCTTCATTCTGTTTGCACAACTGCCTCCTGATCCATGTAAAATTTCCACATGAGCACAATAAAATGCTCTAGAATTCCCATTCTTCTCAATGCTATTCATAGCTTATTATGATCCACACAATCAAATGTTTGGACAAAGTCAATAAAACACAAGTAAAGATCTTTCTGGAATACTCTGTTTTCAGCCCGCATCCTTCTGACATCAGCAATAATATCTCTGGTTCCATGTCCTCTACTGAGTCCAGCCTGAACCTCTGGCAGCTCCTTGTCAATGTACTGCTGCTGCCATTGTTGGGTGTTCTTTAACACATTTTACTTACATGTGATATCAAAGATTTTGTTTGCTGCCCTTTGAAATTTTGTGTTCAGCTCTTTGACTCCATCATTTCTTCCATTGCCCTCTCCTCTACAATTAAGAGCCTGCTTCAGAAATTTTTCTGACATCTACTTTGGTGCATTTTTTCCTTGTCCTTTTAATGACCTTTTGCTTTCTTCATGTATGAAGTTGTTTATATCACCCACAGATTTTCAGATCTTCTCTCATTAGTGTTCAGTAAATCAAATCTTTCATGAAGTATTTTTGAAGTTCTAGTGGGAGCTACACAAGCTCATATTTTGCTCTTGTTTACTTCTTTTCATTTTCTTCAACTTCAAGTTGCATATGCGTACTTGATGGGCTTTCCCACAATCAGCTCCTGGCTTCATTTTGGCAACTGGTATTGAGATTTTTCCTGATGCTGGCCCTTCCCACAGCTACAGTCAATTTTACTTCTGTGTATTCCATTTGGAGAAGTCCACATGTATAGTTGTCATTTATGTTGTTGGGGAAAAAAGGCCTTTGTTGTGAAGAAATTGTTGGTTTTCAAAATTCTATCTTGTCATCCCCAGCTTTATTTCTGCTACTAAGGCCATATATCCCAAGTACAATTCCTTCTGCTTTGTTTCCAACTTTGGCATTTTAATCATCAATAATTGTCAATGCCTCTTTTGTAACATAAATAGCTTAAAAACAGATTGATGTTTGTTTCCAGCATTTTCTGGTTAATATACATGTGATTTGAATTACATTTACTTGAGCATGATTTATTTACCTAGATTAGAAAATAGTATGGTCACTTAGGCTAATAGTTATTATGCTTAGCTAAGAAGAATCATCAAAAACAAGATTTGTTCAGGTTTTGTACCACATTATGATCCCACTTTTGTTTTGTATATGTCAGGTTGACTTGCATAATTGATGTGTTTTATTTTGTGTATATCTCATTCCTTCACACCATAGGTCTTATGCCTTCTTTATAGAGTTCACTTGCCCTACTTAACTCTAAGCCAAGTCAGATACTAAATACTCATTTTGATTATTGTGTTCACAATATTTCGAAAAGATATATATGGTGAGGGCTCATCTTACTATAACTATACATGACACTTAACACATTCAAACATTTATAATGACCCAACACTATGATTTGTGCCTCAAATAAGAGCCAGATTTTCTCATTGGTTTGCATTAGTGAAATATGCATTTCTCCATGCCCAGGGGGGTGGAAATACATTTTCTCTTGAATGTAGAGCTCATGCTACTGAATTTAGCATGAATTTAGTTATTTAGTTATTCCAGTCAGAGAGTTCATTATAGCAGGGTCACCATGTGTTGCATTGAGTTAACTTAATTGTGGTGATCTTTCCTCATGTTAACAGCAACCCTGAAATAATTTAATACAGTCTGGGCACCTATGCTGTGAACTTCATACGAGTCCCAGATGAGCTACAGAAAGGAATCAGTAGATGATCAGACAGGAGGTTTCCACTTTTTATCAGTAAGTGTTCAGACTGCCGCCTGCCTAGCAGAACCCAAGCTGCATAAATGATCTCCCCTCATTCGTTGACAGGCTCTGTGAATCGGTCTGTATTTCCAAGCCAGCAGCTGTAATGCCCACTTAAGTGGTCAAAAAGCCCAGTATTATTTCCTACAGCTAATCACCTTTAATATTGCTCCCTTTATATTTATTTGGATACCCAAATGGAAGGCACTATTAGTGTCATTTTATCAATAGGGCAGTGAAGTTAATTTTGGCATATGCTGCTTGTGTGTTGTAGGATTCTTAACCTTGGGACCATGGACATTGGTCTCTCTATTTGGTAAAGAGACCAACAACTTGAAAAAAAAGGAGATTTGAGTTTGTCCTACATGAAGAATTGTAAGGGAAAGAAGGTCTAGTCCTGATCCAAGACTTAGTGTCTATTTGAAGGGTTTGTCCCCAGTGTTCACCATGCTGCTTCATTTCTACTACTTTCTTTCTATATAAAAATAACAGCAAAAAATCACTGCTGTCAAGTTGATTCTGACTCCTTGGGACACTTTAGGACAGGGTAGAACTGCCTCTGTGGGTTTCTGAAACAATAACTCTTTATGAGTAGAAAGTGGTTTAGAATTCCTGACCTTGCAGAGCACAGCCCAGTGTATAACCATTATGACACCAAGATTCCTTTTGTTTCTATAAGGCAAGTTGAAATTAAAAATATATATATTCCACCATGTTGTGGTATCAGTTTTGGTCAATTTTTCCGCCGAGTCTACTGACTCTTTTAAAACACTGGGTGATACAGATAACTACTGTTCAACCACCAACCTAAAAGTTGGCAGTTGAAGCCATCAAGTGGCACCAACGGAAGAAAGGCCCAACTACTTGATTATGTGTAGAGTACAACCACGAAAAATCTGTGAAGCGATTTAACTGTAATACATGGAGTTAGCATGAATTGGAAGCCCCCTCACAGAAATGCTAATGTTTTGCTTTGTTGTTAACTATTGTTATATGATCTTAGCTGTTGTTAACAGGTCTTTTTATTCAACTTCCTTTCACAAAATAATTAGTGCACTGTAGCTTTTCTACTAGTTCCATTTGCCCGATTTCAAAGAAGTGAGAGTTTTATTTTGATTTTCGCCCCTCCTGAAATCAGAGGCAGTTGTCTCAAAGGTCAAGTTCAATTCTAAATTTGTTTGGCAAACATTATATCTAACAGCCATTTAAAAAGCACCAATATATTTACCTGGAGAGCAGAATTGGGTCACCAGGTACATTAGTGCCCCAAAGGCAGCTTTTCTTTCTCACCCTGAAAACAGAAAAGAAAACAAGAGGCACAATAAATGCAAAATCATCAGTGATTAGTTTGTGGTAGGGAAAGGGAAATATATACCGCAGAAGTGGCTAGTTCATGAAGCACTAGTTTTTAAAGCTCTGTAAATCACAGCAACTTTTGCAGATGTGACCTTAAAATCATCATGGAAGTTATGGATTTTACAATACCAAAGTATTCGGGTGGAAGCAATCCTCCCAGCTCCAGGCTGTATGCCTCCAAACCAGACACTCGTCAGAAACATGACTATCCCTCCAGTCCTTGAAATAATGGCGAAGAATTCCTCAATCCCACCATTGATTGACTGCCTCGCTTAAAATCCCACTTTTAGTGAGTTTAACTTAAAAATAAAATCTTAACAACCTAAATATAGCAGCTTAAGGTAAGTTGCAGTTTGGGAGGTCCGTGATACTTTTCTGTATTTAATTTCTTTTCTGTCTTATACATTTTTTTGGATTCTTTGTCTGTTTTTACCAGGGAGAATTAAGACTGCTGAGGTAAGTGCCACCTTTCTTTGCACTCAAAAGGGATGGGATGACCAGTTTCAAAATGTATTGGATGTTAATCTATCAAAAAGACAATTACAAATAAATCAGGGTGAGATAAAGCAAGAAGGGTTAAGACAAGCTCAAATTCAAGGAGAAAGTAACAGAACTTCTCCAATTAGGTAAATAAGCCATTGGTACCCCAATTTAGTGCTACTGGATCTCAATTTAGGATTTAAAAGGAAATGCATATATTCTAGTAAAATATCAATTTAAAACATCACTGCTAGTGACCTTATAGCTACCCCTCTACATTTCTGAGACTGTGAATCTGTACAAGAGTAGAAAGCCTCATCTTTCTCCTGCCTCATCTTTCTAACTGCCGACCTTGTGGTTAGTAGCCCAATGTGTATAACCCACTACACCACCAAGGCTCCTCTTTTTTTTTTTTTTTTTTAACATTTTATTAGGGGCTCATACATCTGTTATCGCAATCCATACACACATAAATTGTGTAAAGCGCATTTGTACATAATTTCTCAAAACATTTTCTCTCCATTTAAACCCCCAACATTAGGTCCTCATTTTTCCCCTCCCTCCCTGCTCCCCCCTCCCTCATGAGCCCTTGATAGTTTATAAATGGGTATTTTGTCATATCTTCAAGGTTCCTCTTTTATTTTAAATATCAGTTACTAAATAATAGTAGCTTTTGTTAATAGTAATAAGAAAGAAACACTAATATATATTTTTGAATGATGGCATTAATCAGACTTCAAGTAAGACATTTATTCATTTTAATATTTTCATTGTCTAATCTAATGCTTAGTAGGTAGCCAGGCGCCAATTTTTCTAAACCCACTAAAAGATTCACACTTCAAAAGTAGGTGAATTATTTTAGTTTTATTTTGTAGGCAGAGGTTATTTTAAATAACAATGCTAGATTCCATAGAAGAAATGAATGAATGCTTGTGACCAAAGCTAAAACCATCAAAAAGATTGAATGAAAAAAATGTTAAGGCGATCTTCAGTCTCTTGTTTCCTCTAGAATGTGCTATCGTTCTCTTTCATGGAACTGTGTGTCCCATAGTGAGTAGGTTGGCCAAACCAAAATGAAACAAAACCAAAATAAGTAAGCAATGCAGCATGTTGTGACAAGACAATTCTGTTCCTTGTAGAACTGACTCCTGTCTCAGACACAAATCTGCTCAAGAATCTAAATTTCTCAAAATGATTCATCTCCGTTTGAGGGAAAATCTTTTATTGTCAGTTTATTTGTCCTCCTGCTCGTGTGGTAGCCCACAGTATGAACGCTAAAGCCGGATCACCTAAGACAAAGTCTGGGAGAAACAAGGAATAAGTACTTGAAAGCATATAAAGAAGTGCATGGTGTCTTATAAGCACACACTATTTATTAGACTGCATTAATATTGCAAGGATGCTTGGTGGCACAATGCATTAAGCATTATATTGCTAATCTAAAGTCTGTGGTTCAGACTCACCACTAAGAAAAAGAATGAGGTAGATTCCTTTCATAACATTTTACAGTCTCCACTCTGGCAGGGGTCAGACCCAACCCAGGGATGCATATGGCAGTCAACTAAAAAGAAGGGGAGAGAGGAGAAGAAGAAGATGTGGATAATGGGGGGAACACAACAGTACCTACACATGGGAGGATATTGTTCATGTACCCACAGGAAAATGAGTAAGGAACCAAACCCCAACTTGGGACACCAAGCCCTGAGGGCAACATACTGGCAGAAAGCAGTGAACTAACAGAAAAGTCTGTGGGGCTGGCGCCTATCCCAGCTACATTGAGCCCTCTCCCCAGAAGAATGCACTACAGAGGACAGCACTGAAGATACAGCCCAGGGAGTGTAGCAGGTCTGCCCAGACCACACGGGATCAAACTAAGAGGGAAATAGAGATAGAGTGGACCACATCCTGGCCCACCAAGCCTCAAAGATGACACTCTTGCTTGAAGCAACCAATGCACAGAGAGGACAATAGGGCTGGCCCCACTGCGAGACATGATGCCCCCTCACTGGCCCACAGTGCTATGGGGACAGCACTGGAGACACAGTGAGGAAATTGTGGCCAGTCTGACCGCCCCTACACACACACACACACACACACACACACACACACACTGGAGCAAAACACTAAGGGAGCACAACAGAGAAGCAAAGGGAGCAACGCAACAAAGTCTTGAGGAATCCCGCAAATAGACCTTGGAATCAGTGGGCAAGGCTTGGCACTTCACCAGATTGATTGGAAAACATTCCCAAGGCTCAGCAGGCAGACCTGAAACTATTCATAGGCTTTTTTCCCCCTCATGTCTATTCATAGAAGATAGGCAGGATAACCAATCCCAAGGTAAAACAACTGGGCCAACAGCTCCAGGGTTACATGGGAGAGGAAGGAGGTAGGGGATGGGAGGCCCAACAAACCCAGGGACAAGGGAATAACAAGAGATCCAAAATAGATGGAGAAGAGGGCACAGAATGCCTGGTGGGGTTTGATCAAGTGCAATGTAGCCCAGGGAAATTAGTGAGAGCTGAATGAAGGTTGAACTTGATAGTAGGACAGGAGGAAAGTAAAAGGAAATAGAGGCAAGACCTAGGAAGCAAAAGACATCTATAGAGATATAAATGTAGACGTGTATATATGTAAATATATTCATATATAATGATAGGGATATAGGGCTATGTACATATATTTAAATGTTAAGGTAGCAGGCGGACATTGGGTCTCTACTTAAGTACTGCCTCACACAAGAGCACTTTGTTCTAATAACCTGGCATGCTTTGATGCTCACCTTCCCAACCTAGTTGCTAAAGTAAAAATGGGTGCATAAGCAAATGCAGTGAAGAAAGCTGATGGTGCCTGACTATTAAAAGATGTAGCACCTAGGGTCTTAAAGGCTTGAAGTTAAATAAGCAGCCATCTAGCAAAGAAGCAATAAATCTCACTTAGAAGAAACACACCAGCCTGTGTGATCATGAGGTGTTGATGGAATCAGGTATCAGGCATGAGAAGACCCCAAACAAACAAATATATCAATGCAAATTATGGAGGTTGGATTGGAAACCCATAGGCAATCTGTAGACAATTGGACATTTCCTCACAGAAGGGTAACAAGGAAGGAACGAATCAGCCAGGGTACAGCATAGCACAAAGGGAACACATAACATTCCTCTAGTTCTTTAAGGCTTCCTCCCCATACTGTCATGACCCTAGTACTACCTTACATATGCAGCTGGACCAGAGCATGTGCAATGGTACAAATAAGAGCTTTCAATACACAGAATCCTGGAATATAAACCCCTCAGGAACAGTAATGGGAACAGCAATACTATGAGAGTAGGAGGAAGGTGGAGGGTGGGGAGGAGAAGGGGTGAAATGGGGAACCGATTACAATGAACAACGTATAACACACCCCCTCCAGGGGGAGGAACAACAGAAAAATAGGTGAGGGGAGACAGCAGATAGTGTAAGATATGAAAATAATGATAATTTATAATTTATCAGTTGTCCACAAAGATGGGGAGGGTCAAAAGAGTAGCTGATATCAAGGGCTCAAGTAGAAAGAAAATATTTTGAAAATGATAATGGCAACTTATGTATAAATATGTTTGATACAATTATATATGGATTGTTTTAAGAGCCCCCAATAAAATGATTTATTAATTTAAAAAATCACAGCCTCAGAAATCTGATTAAGCAGGTCTACTTTTTACTACAGGGTGGGTCTGAATTAGCATCAATGTGACAGCAATGTGGTTGGTGTTTGGAATTATTGTGGCATTAATTCAAGCTCTAAAGAGCCCTACTAGCACTGTGGGTTAGACTGCCCTTGGAAATTCTATGTAAGGTCACTATGAGTCAGAATTGATTTAATGACAGGAGCTAACTCAATCTAGATTTAAAGTGTCTCCTTATTAGGTATACCATTTTGCATGTTTCATATACATTTCTTTTAAATCATAGTTTGGATTAAAGCATTTCATATTAATTTCCACATGTAGGAGGCAAGAATGAATGTTTTCTTAGCAGCCTAGACTAGCCTAGCAAGTTTTAACTCTGGTTAACTGCTTGCTCTTAAGTAAATTACTCACTCTCTCAGAATATCTGTAACATTAGTATTTTTTTAAACCTACTTTTATTGGAGGCTCTTACATCTCTATCACAATCCACACATTCATCCAGTGTGTCAAGCATATTTGCATATATGCCGCCAAGCATTCTCTTCCCACTTGAGCCCCTGATATCAGCTACCCATTTATTCCCCCTCCCTCTCCCACCCTTCCTCCCTCACAAACCCTTAACAAGTTATAGATTATTTTTTCCATATTTTACATCATCCTCTGTCACCCCTCACCCACTTTTCAATTATTCTTCCCCCTGGGAGGGGATTCTAGATTTGTCCTTGTGATCAATTCCCCCTTTCTCTCCCCACCTGCTCCTAATCCTCCTGGTAGCTCTACTCTCCTTGTTGACCTGAGGGGTTTAACTATCTTGCATTCCCTGTGTTTTGAGCTCTTATCTGTAGCAGGATGCATGTTCTGGTCTAATCCGATTTGTAAAGTAGAATTGAGGTCATGATAGTGGGGTGAAGGAAGCACCAAAAAACTAGAGGAAA
>NW_022103947.1:467767-469147 GCF_000313985.2 Echinops telfairi
TTAACCTTTATATAAAACTCTGTCTTATACATGAGTTTCTGTGGATTTGTTTCTCTAAAGTACCCAGACTAACACACATGGGAAGAACTTGAGGAAAATATGCTAAGTGAAGTGAGCCAAGCACAAAAGGACAAGTACTACATGAGTCCACTGAGGTAAGCTCAAAAAATTCAAAAGGGACATAGGGAAGAAACCACTGTATGCATACGTCCCTGGGGTGAGGTCCAGGTAATATGGCAGAGGCCAGACTAAACTCAGGAATACTTATGGGATACATATGGTAACCCACTAAAAAGGAGGTGGGAAAAAAAGCTATGGGTAGTGGGGGAACAGGGCACTAACCCACACAGGGAGAAGATGTTGATTGTGTCTCCACAGGGAGAGAAGGACCACACTTCAACCCGGTGCTCCAAGACAAGAACACAACACAGAGACAAAAAGCAGGAAACTGATAGAGAGGCCTGAGGGTCTGGCCCCATTACCTACTAAGTGGACAGCACCACCCTCCCCTCGAAAAGAATTAACTTCAGAGGACAGCACTGAAGCTACAGCTCAAGAAGAGGGACTTGTCTGATCAGAGCACACAGGAGCCAACAAGGGTGGAAGGGGAGAACAAAGAGAGTGATGCACATCCTGACTCACAAAGCCCTGAGGACAACATTTTTGCTCAGAGCAGCAATGCACAGAGACAACCACAGGACTGGCCTCACCACAGGACACAGCATTCCTCACTGACCCATAGCACCATGGGGAACAACACTAGAATCACACAGCAGGAATTGTGGCCACCCTGAGCTCACTATGCCTAAGCCAGCCACTGGGGGCATGCAGCAGAGCGGCAGCGGAGAGGGGTAGGGGTGGGGGGGTGTAGAGAGAGCACAGCAATGAAGTCCCCAGGGATAGATGTGGGGCCAGGGCATGGCACCCCATCAGACTCGACAGGAAAGCACTCATAAAGGATAACAAATAGACACTGAATTATTTATGGTTTTTTGTTGTTGTTGTAGTTGTTGTAGCTATTGTTTTATTTTCTATTGTTGCTTCCTTGTACTTGGTCTTGTGATGGTGACTATCATTGTCGCTGCATGTCCACCTGGAAGGGATAGGCGAGATAAACAGGCCGGAAGAGAGAACAATGGGATGACATTTTGGTAGGGACATGGGACAGGGGAAGGCGAGGGAAAGGAATTGGATGTTAACAAACCCAGGGACAAGGGAACAACAAGTGATCCAAAATCAGTAGCAAGGAGGGTGTAGGAGGTCTAGCAGTGCAGGATCAAGAACAATGTAACCTAGAGGAATTCGTGAAACCCAAATGAAGGCTGAATATGATAGTGGGACAAGAAGAAAGTACAAAGAAATAGAGCAAAGAGCTAGGAG
>NW_022103947.1:469997-478794 GCF_000313985.2 Echinops telfairi
AAGGGTTCATGGGGAAGCGGGGAGTGGGGAGGGAGGGGAAAAAATGAGAAGCTGATGCCAGGGGCTTAAGTGGAGAGCAAATGTTTTGAGAATGATGAGGACAATGAATGTACAAATGTGCTTTACACAATTGATGCATACATTAATTGTATTGTAATATTGTAATAAGAGTTATATGAGCCCCTACTAAAATGATTTTTTTTAATTTAAGAGAAATAAAGAGTTACAGTCTCGGAAACTCACAGGGTCAATTGTAAATTATCCTACATGGTCACTTGAGTCTGCATCGATTGGATAGCAGTGAAAGAATAAGACTTCATTTCCTGTTTTCCATACTCATATTCACTTTTTATGTAGGTGAGGATACAAACATCACAGATGATGGAGCTTGCCTATGGATACCCTAGGTTTAAGACATAGAATTGAGCTCATCACAGGTTTGAATTCTAAGTTTGTTTGTTTTTTTCTCATGGTACTTTTCAAAGTTATGTAGTTGCAGTAGGTCATCTACAAAACACATTTCACTGTGTATGAATGTCTATGGGTTTTACAAGTGTTTTATATTTATTTTCCACAGACAAAAAAATCCAACCTAACAAAATCTATCCCATGGCTTTGTAATAAAATATGCTTTACAGTGAGAACAGCATAACCATTCATTTTAAGTTATGAAGTAAACATACCGCTGGTACCTACAGAGTAAATTGATGTTTTTCTTAATGCTATGCTTTTATTACTTTTCTCTGGGTGAATGTAAAGGTTGTGCTTTAATACAATGATGCTAACCAAGATGTTTAAATAAACAACAAATGAAAGGAACAATCAAAAGTGGTACACATAAAATCCCTAACACTGGAATGTAATTACCTTCCCCCAAAAGTCTAAGCATTTCCCATAAGAATTTCTCTTCCATTCAATGTTTAGTTGCATTGATGTCTGAAAATTTTCAGTCACCAGGCACATAAACAAAAAGCTGTCATTTATACTAACCCCAAATACACACATACACACACACACACACACCACTAGTAAAACATAAAGCTTTTCTAAAGAACACAATAAAATGTCCCTTTGCTTATCCTAGATCAAGGGACAGCAAATTTTGAGACATAAGCATCAATCCTGTACCTCATGACAATTTAAAAATTATTTGAGAACAATAAATATATTTTTATGGACAAATGAAATCACCATAACCTGAATAATATCGGTTTTTTTTTATTTTAATTCAGAGTCACATGTACATATCAAGAGCTTCAGTTGCCGATCCTGCACTAGACATCATAAACCAGAAGTTAACCTGTCCTGAAATAATGGAAAAGAACTGATCCTGACATAAGAATGGAACCAACAACATAGTTTGTGAAAGTTTGTTTTAAGTCCTTTCAGATTTCTTCTGTATCTGTTCTTTCAAAGGTGCAATGACCTGCTGAACACAAAATCTACTTCCTTCTTCAGACCTTATTTCCTCTAACTCTTAAGCAGTATTCCAATTGTTCATGAACCATTTTCTCTTAAGACTTCTCTTTTTAAGATTAAATCATAAAGTAATATCTGCTACACCATCATCTGTGCCTGGCTCTATTTTGGGTGCTTTGAATACAGCTGTGCCACCTCTTTCCCCGACTGACTTCTAACCTCTTCAGTATTCTAGCTCCCTTGACACCCGCTCTTCATTTAGTGCTGACTACTGTTTTTTCCCTTCTCTCATATGCTTCAATATAGCTTCTTTGTTGAATATTCCCAGAACTATTTTCATATGCACATATCTCCATAATGATTGTACCCAAAATGACACTTCTGCCTCAATAATTAGATACCAAAATTTACAAGCTCTTCTGATAAGCCAAGTGTCTTCCAGAATTTTAAGGTCTGTTATTTCTTCCAAAAATCCAGATTTGAGAGGCCATTGTCTCTTTTCTGCCGTATCTAATCATCTGCCATGGTTTGCTGCTACCTCTGTAATACCTGTAAAATGCATTCCCATTCTTTAGCTACAATTTCCTTTTTATTAATTCAATATTTCCTTGAATGACTTTCTTATCTGATAGTAACCATTGCCCTTGTCTAATACACACCTTTTTTGCACACTAAATTGAAAGTCTGAGCATGTTTTCAGACATTCTCAGAAAGCTTCAATGCCTTCCTCTATCCTTTTAAAATAGATGCCTTGTCTTCCAATCAGTATCTTGTATGATAGGCCCTTTTCTTCTCATTTTTCCATCCTTCTAAAGTCTATTGCCTAGTTACATGCAATCAGTTTCCAATAAAACTGTATAAGGATGAGGAAATTTTGTGGATGTCACATCAAAACTTCTCTCACTTTAGTAGGGAGAATAAAACCCAAATCCACATGACTCCACGGCCAATTGCCATAAAGCAGAGGTCAGACATGCACTCACTCTGCATTCTCCTTTTATCATATTCTAGTACCAATTGTTCCTTCCATGCCACTATACTTTGATGCTGAGTTTGATAATCCATTTTTTTAATAGTCGCCCAGAACTCAAATACAATACTCACAGTTATGGACATTTATTGGCAACTTAGCAGTAAAGATTATAAAACATTATGGATTCAGTCTTTTGTCCGTGATAATGTCTCATGCCCAGCCATATGTCTCTCTTTCTGGTCCTCAGTCTCTCAGTTATGTGGGTCCATGTCCTTTGCCTTGGGAATCTGCCATACTGCCTCATATCCTCAGCATTGGCCCTCTGCTATGTCTCCTGTACTCAGTATTTTGGTCTGTGTTGCTTCTGATTTCATTGCCACTTCAAACAGGGATCTCACATGGGCCTTACTGGTGGGTCTTTCTAAACAATCATGGGATTTTTCTCTGATTATGAGATACTGAGTTCTTTCCAAACCATACCAACATAATAGGACAGATTAGAACTGCCATTGTGGGTTTTAGAGATTTCAACTCTGCAGGAGTAGAAAAACTTATTTTTCTCAAGCTGAGAAGTTGATGATTGCCAGTTGCTGGCAGTGCAGTTTGCAGAAGCATGCATAATTTACTACATGACCAGATGGATTTCATATGCAGCAGTAGGGCAAAACTAATGTTTTCCATTGATGTTTCAGACATCATATTTGCATGGTCCTACCCAATTATTTACTGTGAGTTGTGGAGCACTGGATAGAAGAGTCATGAGTAAGCAATTTCACTTCTCCATAAGGAACTATTTCTTCTCACTCTTTTACCAACCTTACTATTCCGGGCTAGGGTACCATTTCCCCTATGTCCTTTATTGAAATTATCCCAGCATTCTTTAGATAGCATAATACCCTCCCATAAGAGTTTCCATAATTCTTCTCACTCTCAAATTATGTCATTATCCTTACATTCATACCATCATTGAGATTTAGTGTATTGGAATTTACCTTAATCTCTGTTTACACACGTAAACAGAACTAAATCATTAACCTATATATGAAGTCACCATTTGTCTGTCAGTTTGCAGTGTTTTAGCTCAAAAATATACTACTGACATTTCAAATAACAGCTGGGTGACACATGGTGTACCAGTTTCAGTGGAGCTTCTGGACTAAGACAATCTAGGAAGAAAGAAATGGTCCACTAACAAAATGTTTCCCATTGAAAACATTCTCTGAAAATAGACTGAGATGGCTAAAAATTCGCCATGCTAACAACAATTGAAAATAAAAGCAGGACTGACAATATTAATCTCTGACAAACAGACTTAGAGGGACATGACATTAGAGATACAAGAACGAGCATTACAACATGAGCATTACAACTTGATCAATAGACCAAGAAAACATAGCCATAATAAACATATATGCACCCAGTGAAAGACCCTCAAAATTCATCAACCATTCCTCAAAGAGTTGAAGAGACAAATCATCAGATCAGCAATAGGTGACTTCAATACATGACTCTTAAAAAAGATATATCAATGTGTAAGAAATTCAATAAAGAAACGGAGTGACTGAACAACACAACTGAACAATTCAACCTCCAAGATATTTACAGAACTCTCCAAGAAAAAGGAAAAAGACACATTCTTCCCCAACACACATGGATCTTATTCTGAAATAGACCACATGCTGGGCCATAAAGGAAGCCTGAGAAAATTCAAACACATAAAGATTATTCAAAGCATCCTCTCCAATTACAGTGCCCTAAATTTTTTTTTAAACTTGGAAACAGCAGCACACTACTCAAAAAAGACTGGGCAATAGCCCAAATAAAAGAGGAAATTAGGAACGTCCTATAAACTAATGAGAATAATAAGACAACATACCAAAACCTGTGGGACACAGCAAAAGCAATTAACATCAGTCACTTTATAGCAATTAATGCACACAGGAAAGACAGGCTAGAGAATCATTTTCAACACCTCAAAGCAACACCTCCAACAACTAGAACAAAGTAAACAGCATACACCTTTCAACAACAAAAGAAAATAAATCATAAAAAATTAGAGCAGAAATAAATGAACTAGAAAACAGAAAAAAACAATGGAAAAAGCAACAAAGCAAATGGTTGGTTCTTTGAATGGATCATCAACAAAATCGACAATTCATTAGCAAACTTAACAAAGGAGAAGAAAGAGCAGATGACATCATAATTAGGGATGAAACAGGTGGAGTCACAACAGACCCTAATGAAATAAAAAGATTAATAACACAGTATTACAAAAGACTATACTCAAACAGATTCAATAATCTGAATGACATGGAAAAATACCTAGAAAAACACTCTCTTCCCAAATTAATACATATGGACATTAAGAATTTGAAAAGACCCATAGCAAAAGACAAAACAGAAAAGGTCATCAACTAAAAAAGACCCAGGTCCAGATGGCTCCACAGGAGAATACTACTAAATATTCAGAGAAGAGCTGACACCAATCCTCCACAAATTCTTCCAAAATATGGCATGTGGCAGCAAACTCCCAAACTCATTCTATGAAGCCAGACTAATTCTATTACCGAAACTAGTCAAAGACCCACAAAGATAGAGAACTACAGACAGTTAGATACAAAATTTTCAACAAAATATTGGCCAACAGAATCCAAGAACATATAAAAAATAATAATAATGCATCATGAAAAATTGGGATTCATACCAGGGATGCAGGAATGGTTCAAAATTCAAAAACAATTAACATAATCCACCATGTTAGCAATAACAACAACAACAAAAAGGATAAGAACCACATGAGCCTATCATTTAATGCAGAAAATTTTTTTGACAAAATCGAACACCCTTTCCTAAAAAAAGCTCTCAAGAAGATAGGATTAGAAAGTAAAATCCTCAACGCAATAAAGGCCATATATGAAAAACCAATAGCCAATATTACCCTCAATGGAGAAATGCTGAAAATGTTTCCAATGAATAAAAGGACCCAACAAGGATATCCCTTATCCCCAATTTTACTCAACATTGTGCTGAAAGTGTTAGCCAGTACCATAAGACAATGGCAAGAAATCAAAGGAGTACAATTAGGCAAAGAAGAACTGAAATTTTGGTATCTGCAGCCATATGCTTGTATAGATTGAGAATCCTAAGGTGTCCACAATAGGATTGCTGGAAAAAATAGAGTTTAGTAGAGTAGCAGGATACTAGATTAACAAGCAGAAATCAATTTGACTCCTATATATCAGTGATGAGAATAACGAAAAAGCCATCAAGAAAACAATACTACTCACAATAGCCACATAAAAGCCGAAATACCTGTGAATAAACCTAACCAAAATAACAAATGACCTGTACCAAGAAAACAACAGAACATTATTACAAGAAACTAAAAGGGACCTTCACAAATGAAGACTATTGCATATTTGTGCACCAGAAGACTCGATATTGTGAAAATATCAATACTACCTAAAGCAATCCACAAATTCAATGCAATCCCAATGCAAATTCCAGCATCATTTTTTAAAGAAATGGAAAAACTAATTATCAACTTCATATGAATAGGGAAGAAGCCCAGGGTAGACAAAGAACTCCTCTAGAAGAAGAGTAAAGTAGGTGGTCTTGCACTACCTGACCTCAAAAGCTACTGTACAGCCATAACTGTCAAAACAGCCTGATGCTGGTATAGTGATAGATATATGACCAATGACTCAGGACAGAAACCCCAGAAACAGAACCATCTGAATACAGACAACTGCTTTTTGACAAAAGCGGAATAATCATTAAATAGAAAACAGATGCTTTCTTCAATAAATGGTGGTGGAAAAACTACAGAAGAATTAAACATGATCTATATCTCACTCCATGCACAAAAACAAACTCAAGGTGGATTGAAGACCTAAATATAAACCCAAAGTTATCAAGATCATCAATGAAAAAATTGGGACAAATCTAAGTGCAGGGAATACATGAGCTATCAGGAATAACAAAAGAAGCACACTTCACTGAAGACAAAATAGATGAGTGGAACTTATTTAAAAATAGCATGCTTGTGTACATGGAAACATTTCATTAAAAGAGTAAAAAGGGGAGAGGTTCCAGCAAGATGTCCACATTGGGAGCTCTGTGGCAATCAGTGTACCTGGTGTCCAGGACGATGAGTGTGGAGATTGGGTAAGTGAAAAGACCCCTGAAACAGCCCAGAGTACATGCTGTGTTTGGAAGGCAACCTTTCCTGACAACTAACCTCGCTCCAGAACCCTGGGGCTCAGGGACCTGGTTGCTGGGGACTCCCCAGCACATGAAGGCTGCACTATCCCACCATAGTCACCACCCACTGACTGACACATGGAGCTAGACAGCAGCCATATTGAATCCCCTACAACTGTGGATGGACCCCCACACAGCAACATCTGCCCATGGCACTCTCTACTGTGAGCTGCTCCCTCCTCCTGAGACTCCCTTCTCCCCACGTGGTAGCGGATGCTGACACTGAGATTGGGTCACTCCTACCACCCACCTGTGGCCCCAGCAGCTGGGGCTAAACCTTGTCTGTAATCCACCTACAGTAAGTTTAATCACGTGCAGTGGCTGCAGCAGCTTTCCCCATCATTGCCTCTCACACCCCTACACCTCTGAAGCAGAAGCAGCTCTTCTCCTCCCACCACCTGCAACAGCAAGGACCAGCCCCTCTCCCATGGGGTTCACACGGCAGCAACTACCTCCACTACTGCCTGGCACCCCCACCCTGTGAAGGCTTTTGCCTGGCACCTGCACCTGTGGCAGTGGTGCTGACCCTGCCTTTGCTCAGCACCCCCTCCCATGGCAGCGAGGCCTCCCCCACCATTGTTTTCTATTTGGTGCCCCTTTTAAAAAAATGCTGCAAATAGTGGCCTGACAGGTCAGACCAGACCCATAGGCAAATTTCATGACTGCGCCCATTCAGCCCAAGGGCATACATGCAGTCACTAACCACCCCCAGTTTCTGAGGCCCCCAAAACTATTGGCCAATGAGTCACTGAAACACCTTGCCTACATAGCAGTCTGAGTCCCCACTACCACAGTAGGCCATAGGCAGCTCTCCAAAACACTCTAACCAGTCACACAGAGAAAGAGCTCAGGGTTTCCCAGAAACCTGGTGCCTGGTTCCTCCAAAATGACATGCAAACAGCAACATACCACAACACCCTCAACAATAAAACAATAAAGACAAAACACAAAAGCAGAGATAACAACACTCAGAAGAATCAGACATGGATCTGCCACAAAAAGAAATCTTAGGAAAGCTGCTTATAGTAATAGTAATACAGGAAAAAGGGAAGCAATACAAAATAAGGATGCAATGGTAGAGAAGATAAAGTCCATGATAGAGGCGATGAAGTCCACAATAGAGGAGATGAAGTCCACAAACAAAAGGGAAATACAGGAGCTAATGGATGAGACAACAGAAGCTACACGCAAGATCCAGGATCTCAGAAACAAAGTTGAAGAGACAAAAAATTGTACCAGTGATCTCAAGGACAATCAGGCAGACTTCAACAAATGGGAAAGACAGCCAAACAAGATAATCCAAAAGGGAAAAGCAAACCTAAGATCAATGACAGATCTATGAATAGGAACAATATTCAAACAATTGGCCTACCAGAGCAAGACCCAATGAAAAAGGCAACAGCTAAATTAGTGAGGGAATTTCCAAAAGTAAACTTCCCACCCTTAATGAATGAGAATCAGACACTCATAAGAGAAGTAGAGAAGACACCAATTAGACTAAACCCCAGGAAGAAGTCGCCAACACATATAATAGTTAAATTATCCAACTTTGAAGAAAAAGAGAAAAATTTAAGAGCAGCAAGAGGAAAAAAAAAGGTTGTCATGTACAATGGTGCTCGGGTAAGAATATGTTCAGACCTATTAGCAGAAACCTGCCCAAGAATCCTCTACCCTGTCAAATTATCTATTAAGATAGAACGTGAATTAATAGTCTTCCAGGACAAGGAAAAACTCAAAGAATACACCATAAGACACCCACATCTATGGAAGATCTTTGCCAATTCAATATAGTCAGTGACCAACATCCACCAAGCACAAGCAGAAGACCACCATATATCCCAACTCCACCCAGAAGCCAACGTGCCAATAACAATTATCAAGATAACATGGCCTAAGAGGGGGGAAAGGGGCAAGAATAAAGCCTCACACACAAACATAATACATTGATATGAAGGGAGATAGGAAAAAAACCAACAGAAAAGGCACAAGACATCAGCAATGAATCCACAGATCACAATAACTCTGAATGTTCATGGGCTCAATTCATCCAATAAAAGACAAAGGCTAGCACACTGGCTTAGAAAATATAGCCCATCAATCTGTTGCCTGCAAGAGACACATCTTAAGCTCACAGATACAGAC
>NW_022103947.1:480182-483942 GCF_000313985.2 Echinops telfairi
AATTAGGAATGGTCCAAATTAAGACACTCAAGAAGGTAGGAATGGATGGAAAATTCTTCAAGTTAATACAAGTTATCTACCAAAAGCCAACATCCAGCATCAGTCAATGGAGAAAAAATGAAAACCATCACACCAAAAAAGGGGACCAGAAAAGGATGTCCCTTGTCCCCACTTCTATTCAATATCGTCCTGGAGGTCCTAGCTAATAACACAAGAGCCAAAGGACATTTAGGGTATCCAACTGGGAAAGGAGAAGGTGAAGCTGTCGCTATTTGAAGACAGCATGATTCTATACATGGAAAATCTCAAAAGTTGCAAAACAGGAGTACTGACAGCATAGAGGAATATAGAAGAGCAGCAGGGTACAAGATCAATAAACAGAAGTCTATTGGTTTGCTATATACATTGGACAAGAGAAGAGGTCAAGAAAACAGTGCAATTCACAATAGCCAAAAACAAATTGAAATAGCTAGGAATAGATTTAACAACAACAACAAAAAAGACATACAAAGAACACTACAGGACCCTACTACAGGAAACCAAAAGTGACATTCACAAATGGAAGAATATTCCATTCTTATGGATTGGAAGACTCAATTCATATAGTAAAGATATCAGTCTTACATAAGGCACCATGTAAGCTTAACAATATCCCGATTCAAATACCAACAACCTTCGACAAAGAATGGAAAAACTGAACACCTATTTCATATGGAGAAGGAAGAAGCCCAGAATTATCATAGAACTCCCCAAGACGAATGACAAAGTTGGAATGCTCATTTTACCTGATTTTAACACCTACTATGCAGCTACAGTGGTCAAAAGAGAGTCACAGTGGTATAATGACAGATACTCTGACCAGTGTTAAAGAAAAGAAAACTCAGAAATAAAACCATCAGCATATAGACAACTGATCTTTGACAAAGGACAAAAAGCATCAAGTGGAAGGCAGATGCCCTCTTTAACAAGTGATGCTTGAAACAATGGATATCAACCTGTAGAAGCAAGATGTTTACCTCATCTCAGGCATAAGAACAAATTCAAAGTGGCTCATAGACCTAGACCTAAAACCCCAAATTATCAGGACCATTAACAACGGAATCAGGACAAACCTAAGAACCTTGGCACAGGGAATACATAGGCTAACTGCAATAGGGAAGGGTACACAAAGAGGTGAAACTGAAATGGACAAATGGGATTTACAAAGGCTAGAACACCTTTGTGCTTCCAAAGAATTCACCAAAAGGATAACAATAGAACTCACAGACTGGGAGGGAATTTTTCTCTATGACACATCAGACAAAGGGCTTATTACAAACATCTATAATAGTTTCCTAGCCTGCAAAAAAGAAGAAAATAGTTAGCTCCCTGAAAATGTGGGGGAAAGTCCTGAAAAGAAGTTTCACTAGGGAGGAGACCCAAATAGTCAATAAACATATGAGAAAATACTCCTGATTTTTAGTCTTCAGAGAAATGCAAATTAAACCAACCATGAGATACCATCTAACATCCTGGAGGTTAACCCAAATCAGAAAATCAGAGAGCAACAAATGTTGGAGGGGATGTGGCAAGATAGAAACTCTTCCACTGCTGGTGATCATGTAGATACGTACAGCATCTGTGCAAAGCTATCTGGCGATGTTTAAAGCAAATGGTAATTGATCTACCTTAAGACTCAGATATCCCTCTACTGGGTATATACCCAGAAGAGGTAAGAAATAATCTACAACCAGCACAATTATTGCAGCACAATTCACAATTGCAAGGAATTGAAAACAGCCTAAATTTCAATTGATAGATGAGTGGATTAGAAAACTCTGGCACATACACACAATGGAGTACTATGAATCACTAAAGGGCACTGATGAGCACATGAAGCGCGTCGTTTCATGGGAAGATTTGGAGGAAATTATGCTAAGTGAGTTCAGCCAATCACATAAGGACAAGTATAACATGAGTCCCCTGAGGCAAGAATAATCAGCACAGTAGGTATAGAAGAAAAGACACTTATCTCACAACATACCGGTGGAGGCATAGGCAGTCAGGTGGAGGTGAGAGAAAACCCAAGGTGGTACAGGTTAATCCAACAAAAAGAAGGGGAAAGGGGAGGGAGAAAATGAGGAAGGGAGATGATGGCATGGGGGGAGCAGCACACTAACACACCCAGAATTGGGAGTGTGGATACAGAGCCCAACACAGCACACCAAACCTTGAAGGCAACATAACCACATGGAGAAATTGGACTAAAAGGTGGGCCCAATCAAAGCCAAACTGACTTCCTCCCTAGAAGTATGTGTGACAGAGAACAGCACTAAACCTACAGGTTGGGGAGAGATGCCGGTGTACCATACCCACACAGAAGCAAACCCAGAAGAAAAAAGAGTAAGGGACTGTCTAGACTCCATATCGACACACCAAACCTGGAGGATGATGTCCCTGCATGGAGCTACTAAAGCACAGAGAGGACTATAGGGCCAACAATAGCTCAAGACAAGTTGTCCCTTACTGGATCATACCCAAACAGAAGAAAACACTGGGGACATGGTGGGAAGTTAGGTCTGAACCGCCCTCAGCAGGGAGAAATAAGAAGGGAAAATTATATAAGCAACATGAGCAAAGCAAACCACAAAAGCCCTAAAGAGCCCCCCAAATAAATTCAGGCTAGGAAGTACAGCTCCGGGGATTCCCCAAGGACCAGTGGGGAGATAGTCAGAAAGGTCAGTGGACAGACCTAGGATTATGTATGTTTTTTTCTCTTTTTTATTTTTTCTTTTTTTCTCAATTGTTTGCTTGGTCTATGTTATTGTTGGTTTCCTTACTTATATAAGATAGTAAGCAAGCTCAAGGAGAAAGCAATGGGACCGATGGTCTAGAGGCACTTGATGGGGAGAAGGAGGCAGGGGAAGGGAGTGGTGAGCAAACAACGCCATAGAGAGGAGAACAGTTATGGAATTAAAATCAATACGAAGGAGGATGCAGAGATCCTGGGGATGTTGGAGCAACAGCAATGTATCTGAGAGAAAATACTATGGGGCATAAGGGGGATGAGTGTGATGTTGGGACAGGAGGAAGGTAAAAGGAAACAGGAACGATCTAAGAAGCAAAGCTATGGATAAAGTTATAAGCATAGGTGTGTACGTATATAAATACATTAATTCATAGAAGTAGAGATATTCACCTATGTACATATATTTATATGGCAATACACTAAGGTAGTGTATGGATTTGGGGCTTCTGCTCATACACTCCCTCAATAAAAGAACACTTTGTTCTACCAAACTGGCATTCTGTGATATTCACCCTCTCAACACAGTCACTGAAGACAAAATGGGTGCATAAGCAAATGTGGTGTAGAAAGAAGATGGTGTCGGCTATTAAAAATATAGCATCTGGGGTCTTAAAGGCTTGGGGTTAAACACACATTCTTCTAGAAGAGAAGCAACAAGCCCACATGGAGGAAGCACACCAGCCAGTGAGACCATGAATTGTTGTTGGAATCCAGTAACAGGCATCCAAAGACTCATAACAAACAAACAAAGACCATATTGTTGAGTATGCAGGGGGTCTGAGCAGAGACCCAAAGCCCATCTGTAGACAGTGTGACATCCCCGCACAGAGGAATCACAGTGAAGGCATGAATAAACCAGGGTACAGTAAAGCACCGATGAAACACACAAGATTCTTCTTGTTCCTTGAGGCTTCCTCATCTCCCACTATCATTACCTCAGTGCTGCCTCTCACTTCGGACTAGACCAAAGCA
>NW_022103947.1:484424-485648 GCF_000313985.2 Echinops telfairi
ACTGATTACTGAACTCTAGAGTATATTACAAGCCTAAAACCAGACATAAACTAACAACCCTCTCTGAAGGTGGGCAAAGGACCTGAGCAAACTATTTCCAAAGGATAACACTCAAATGACTAATAAGCACATGAGGAAATGCTCTAGTTCACAAACCATCCAGGAAATGCAAGTCAAAACAACCATGAGATACCATCTGACACCCATAACTATAATTCAATTAAGAAACAACCAAAAAAACCCTGAGAACAACAATGCTAAAGAAAATGTGGTGAGACTGGAACTCTTATTCACTGCTTGTGAGCATGTAAATATGTACAGCCACTGTGGAAAATGATATGGTGATTCCTCATACAGATGGCAATTGAAATATCATATGACCCAGCAATACAATTACTGTATGTATGCTCCTCCATATTCATTGCAGTACAGTTCATAATGGCCAGAGTTTGGAAACAGCCTAAATTTCCATCAGCAGAAGATTGGTTAAAAAATTTGTGGTATATATAAAAAATGGAGTATAATGCATCCCTTTTTAAAAAGTGATGATACTTTGAAACACCTCAAGACATGGAGTGATAAATCACAAAACGACAAATATGATAGGAGTCTACTGCTGTAGCAACTAGGAACAAGACAGGTACAAGTTCAGGCTTGTATGACATCCAATCTGCTGGCCAGGGTAGCCAGACAGCCTGATAGAAAGCCTAACTGCTGCCATTGAACCATACACCATACACCCTAGGTAAGGATTTTTTAGGTCAGTTTGTCGGAGGGCACCTCATGTCATCAGGGATCTAATGGTCAAAGGAAGGGAAGGGTATGCTGTCTACTGAGTGGCTGCCATACAAAACTATGATGAGGTGCCCCCAGACAGGTAGACATACCTATCAGAGAAATGAGGGATGTTGATGGGATAGTCAAATCAGGATAGGGGACAAGGAGCAAACATGTTTGTGGGAACACAAATGCATGACTAATGGTAGGAAAAGCGGAACGATTGACTTCCAGGTGAAATTACTGAGAACGCTTTTGGAGACTCTAGGGGCAGAGTGTCCCTGGTGGTATGCACTGAATGGGCCACATTGACCTGGGCGTCTGGGAGCTTCCTGAGGACTCAGGTGGGTTACTGTGGAATTAAGGGACATAGAATCCCGTATTTTCAGATAAAACGGCATGCTCCAGAGGATGCATCAGGAAAATCCACTGGGTGAACTGGACTCT
>NW_022103947.1:486542-488644 GCF_000313985.2 Echinops telfairi
ACAAGATTAATGTAAGATTGTTATGCCACAGTGGGATGATTAATAAGATTCTCGATCATAAATTAACAAGGAGGTTTTGAAAAGGAGCAAAAGGCAGATAAAAAACAAAAGCAAAATTATTGGCCCAGGAATGGATTTTGGGTTCACGCTAAATCCTAGCTCCATCTTAAAAACAGTTAGTTCTGCTTGATACTTGCCCTCAGGAAGTGAACACAGAAAATATGCGTGTTATAGCAAAATATGAAGAAATTAGATGGTGCCAGCTATCAAATAAAATAACATCTGATGTTTTATGGAAATCATGCCAGCCCTCCACTACACCCCAATTGACAGGGGGAATCTCTCCTTTAAATGGCTGGGGGAACTCCCACCTACACAACAATGCCCAAGAAATGACTAGGGGATCTCCTGGCCATAGTGATGCTCCAAGTTGCTGTGGGAACATCCACCCAACCTCCACGGCAATCTCTCCGATTAGTGTAATTCCGCATGCCATTCACAATGCTCTACACCAACACGCCCTCTGTGGTACTCCAGTTGCAGAAGGAAACACCACACACCTCTGAAGCACTCCAAGCCCCATGAGACACCCAAATATTGCTTCCTGGGAGATCATCCAGTGAAATGCCATCCTCATGGGCCCACAGCCACTCAACCAGAGTCCTGTGACAGGACTATCCAAGTTACATTCCAAATAATGAAATACTACTTGGCTAGGGAAAGAGTAAAACAACAGGAAGATACAACAGTAGTTTGACCCCCAGTGCAGCTGTCAGCAGGTAGTTCAAAGATGCATTCATATGAGTGCCCCAAGAGAGAACTCACTGCTTTTCGACTCTGGAAGATTGCACCAGGCTCCTTTAAAACAACACGCAAACAGCAACCATCCACAAGAGACTCAACAAAAAAGCTGGAGAAACAGAAGAGAATGCCGGAAGAAGTCATGAACCCAATTACATACATAAAAGAAGACATTGAACTGCCATAGAAAGAAATCTTCAGAATGCTGCTTGGAGTCATACAGGATATGATGGAAGCAATACATAAAAAGGATGAAACGATAGAGGAGATAAAGGAAATGTACCAAAGGGATATACAATACCTAAGGGGTGAAATAACAAAATCCAGTAGCAAGTACATAGACTTTGCCAACAGGCATGAGGAGACAGAGAGTCGCACCAGTGATCTAAATGATGACCAGGCAGACTTCAGCAAACAGGAAAAGCAGTTAAATAAGACAAACAGAGAAGCTGAAGAAACCTGAGAGCCATGTCTGATGCTATAAATAAGAACAATATTAGAATAATTAAATACTGGAATAAGATACAACAAAGACGTCAACAGCAAAAATAGGGAGGGAATTCTTAGAGGATATCTTCCCTAGCTTAATAAATGAAATTCAGGCAACCATTCAGGAGGCCAAAAGAACACCAGCCAGACTGAATCCCAAGAGAAAGTCACCAAGACACTTAATAGTTAAATTATCCAACTGTAAGGAAAAGGAGATAACCATAAGAGCAGCTAGGGAAAAATAGTCACTTAAAAAGGTACCCAAATAAGAATATGTTCAGACTTATCAGCAGACACGATGAAGAAGGAGAAGGAATGGAGTAACCTATTCAAAAAATTGAAGGAATATACACAAACCCAAGCATACTATATCCAGCCAAATTATCCAAGACAGATGGAGAAGGAAGTCTTCCCAGACAAGGAAAAACTCATAGAATACATAAAAAGAAACCCACCCCTTCAAAAGATCCTTACCGACCCAGTATGGGCAGAAGTTCAACACTCACCAAGCACAAATAAGAGACCATCACATAGAACAACACCATGCAGAGGGTGACAAAGACAAAACATCCCCCAAGACAGCATGAGCTCAATCATGGAAAGAAGGCAAGAATGAAACACACACACACACACACACACACACACACACACACACACAAACTGGTAAGATAGGTAGATATGAAAACACCCAACCCAAGCTACAAGATGACATAACAGAGTCCACAGGTGGATGTACTAACACTAAATATAACTGGACTTAACTCAGGCATTAAAAGGCAGAGGCTAATAGACTGGCTTAGAAAACAGCCCAT
>NW_022103947.1:489879-492661 GCF_000313985.2 Echinops telfairi
GATATTCCCGCTCAGAGCAGCCAATCTACAGAGAAGACCATATGGACGGCCTCACTATGAGACAAGGCATCCAACACTGACCCATAGCCCTACAAGGGACAACACTAGAGACACAGTGTGGGAATTGGGCCCAATCTGATGCCACCACACCAAGGCAAAACACTAAGGGCATACAACAGAACAGCAAGGGGAACAGAGCATGAAGTCCCCAGGGAATTCGAAAAATAGACTTTGGGGCCGGGGCTTGGCACCCCATCAGACTTGACTGGAAAACACTCCTAAAGGCCAGCAAACAGTCCTTGAACTAATTACAAGCTTTCTTTTTCGCTATTGTTGTGTTGTGTTTTGTTTTGTTTTTTTGTCATTAGCTTTTTTTGTTGTTTTATTTAGTTTCCTTTTGTTGCTTGGTTTTGCTCTGCCTTGTTTTTGTGCATGTTATCTCTGCAGGTCTGTCTACATAATTTAGGCTGGATGAACATCTGGAGGAGAAAACAATGGGACTGTCAGTTCTGGAGGGACATGGGAAATGGGGAGGTAGGGGCAAAGGAAATGGTGTTAACAAACCCAGGGACAAGGAAAAAACAAGTGATCCAAATCGGTGGTGAAGAGGGTGTAGGAGGCCTATTAGGCCGTGATCAGGGTAATGTAACTGAGAGGAATTACTGAAACCCAAATGAAGGCTGAGCATGAGAGTGGGACAAGAGTAAAGTAAAAGAAATAGAGGAAAGAGTTAGGAGGTACAAGGCATTTATAGAGGTCTAAATACCAGCATATATATATGTAAATATATTTATACATGAGGATGGGGAAATGTATGTGCATATATTTATAGGTTTAGGATTAAGGTAGCAGATGGGCATTAGGCCTCCACTCAAATACTGCCTCAATGCAAGAATACTTTGTTCTATTAAACTGGCATTCTGTGATGCTCACCTTCCCAACACAATCATTGAAGATAAATGGGTACATAAGCAAATGGGGTGAAGAAAGCTGATGGTGCCCGGCTATCAAAAGTTATAGTGTCAGTGGTCTTAAAGGCTTGAAGGTAGACAAGTGGCCACCTATCTGAGAATCAACAAAGCCCACATGGAAGAAGCACACCAACCTATGGTGCAGAAGGTATGAGATATCAGGAATCAAAGAACAATCAATCATGTCTTTGTGCAGAGGGGGAGTGCCGAGTGGGGACCCAAAACCTATCTGTAGGCAACTGGACATCCCCTTACAGAAGGATTGTGGGGAGGAGATGAGCCAGTCAGAGTGCAGTTTGGCCAAGATGAAACATACAACTTTCCTCTATTTCCTAAATGCTCCTTTCCCACTCCCCCCCTCATCATGATCCCCATTCTACCTTACAAATCTGCTTATACCAGAGGATGTACACTGGGATAGATAGGAACTGGAAACACAGGGAATCCAGGACAGATGATCCCTTCAGGACCAGTAGTGAGAGTGGCGATACTAGGGAGTGGAGTGAGGGTTGGGTAGAAAGGGGTAACCAATTGCAGGGCTCTACATATAACCACCTCCCTAGAGGATAGACATCAGAATAGCAGGTAAAGAGAGCCATTGGACAGTGTAATATATGACAAAATAATTTATAAATTATCAAGAGTTCATGAGGTTTGGGAGTGGAGAGGGAGCAGGGAAAATGAAGAGCTGATGCCAGGGGCTTACGTAGAGAGAAAATGCTTTGAGAATGATGAGGGTAAAGAATACAAATGTGCTTTATACAATTGATGTATATATGGATTGTGATAAGAGCTGCATGAGACCCCAATAAAATCATTTGGGGAAAAAATTGGTTCTTTGAAAGGATTAACAGAATGGATAGCCCACTGGCAAACCTAACCAAGGAAATGTACCCATGTACATAATTCTGTGTAAAAACAGAGCTTTTGTTTGTAAAATCAGAGAATATGCTTGTATGTTTTTAAGGTTGCCTGGGCTTTTGATACCTACTTTCTGAACTAGATACCAGAGCTTATTTAATATGTGAAACTTTTTGTGTTTGTTTTTTTGAACATCATAGATTAAAATCAGATTCAAGTAGATTCTATTAGTCATTCCCAGTCATTCCCAGTCATTCTACTAGTCATTCCATGTTTGCTTCTTCCTATGACTAAACTGATAGGTTTTGTTGTTGTTGTTGATGTTGTTATTGTTACAGGGATGAATAATGGCAAATGTTATCTTTGAAAAAAGGATATGATGCCTACTATTGATCTGACCCAGGTAAAATCATCCATAGGATCTTTCTCACTTTAAACTCTTAAAGGCTGCTTCTTCCCAAGAAACATCAGTTGACACCAACTTTCATCCCTCTGATAGAAGCCAACTTCACATACAAAAAAGAGAATTGTTTGGAATCTGGAAAAATGAGGCCCATGGTAATTTTGTGTATCTTCAATCCATCCTTTAACATTACAGGCACCTCACAGAGAAGTATAGAAGTGAAGAATTGTTAAAGCTATAGAGAAGAGAAAGATTTTCATAGTTGTAATAGAAGAAAGAAGAACAGAATTGAAGGCACATCTCTTTAATGATTCTATTTACAAATTACCTTAACCTGAGGTGGCATGCAGAGTGTTTCCTCTACATATCATCTAGTCTTATGCTTGATCTCAGTCTGTATTTCTCAGGTTCTTAATGTCATACACTATGAAGACTGAACAATGGCCACCAAATGCCCACATTCCAATCCCCGAAACCTGTGGATACATTCTGCTGCATGACCAAAGAACTTTGTGAGTGTGATAAAACTAAGGATCTTGAAACAAAG
>NW_022103947.1:494164-495640 GCF_000313985.2 Echinops telfairi
TAAGTAGTGTACAGAGAACTACTGCTTCTTTTTAAATCCCCTACCCATATAAGCAAATCCAAAATCATAGGTAACACACATCTTGAGAAGGTTTCTTCTCTTTTTCATGAGCATTTAGTTCTTAGTCAATAATTCTGATGCCTACGCCATTGCAAACAATAAAGCAATTTTGAAAACCATGAACAAATGCTTGATTCTTCTAGGAGAAGAACAACCCAAGACTTGAGGAAAACTGCTTACTTTGATCAGTATATCAATGTGCTAGGCTGGGTTGTATAGGGAAGCAAAACCATGGATACTTGTATGTGTATGTATATAATACAGAGATTCACTAAAATAAAAAGGTTCACACAGCTGTATAAGTGGGTAAGTACAGCCCAGTTAAAGTCCGTGGATCAGATGTGAACTGAAAGCCTCTTCTGACGTGTAGCTTTAGGGCATGATGAACATGAAGTGGAAAATGAAGCAGGAAGACCACAGCCCTGTAAAGGCTGAGGAAAATAAATCTGAGTGGACCTATGGAATCCAATGTTGGCAGTCAGCTGATCGTTCCTGGATTTGACAGATGATAGCATAGGAAGTCTAGGAAACAGATGCAGGACCTAGATGATGCAGTGGAAATGAGCTGGCTTCCACAAAATGTCAATCCAGGCAAGTTGGTCAGAATACAGTTGCCCATTTGGCCATTTCTCTTTTTAAGCAAATTAAATGACCAGGCTTACCACTCAAAGTTCTGCCCAGTGGGGGTATTTCCCTTCACAACTTCTCTTCAGGGCAGCCCCAAAAGGGCTATAGTGCTGCTGTTGTCCACTGCCATGCTATACCTACATATTACGGAGAACAATGAATAAACCAGGCACACATTTTTTTCTTCCTCGATTGATTATAAGGAACTCTGTGAGGCTATAGATGCAGGCTTAGAGAGTGATAGTACTGTGGTGGGAGAGGTGACCATAGGTATTTGGACCACTTCATGAAGATTACTTGTGCCTTTAGGTCGCTCTAGCTTGGTCTCTTCTATACTAGTTCCCTTGAATGATGGAGTGCTGGTGTGGAAGTCCAACTTTATAATTCTGTGGATCAGAAAACATTGTTAATTATGGGCAGCTCAGGGTGGACTTGGGCCCAGCAACAGGCCCAAATCTATTTTTCAAAAGGGGAGTCATTGTCTGCAGAGTATTTGATTGCTTTGCTTCAAAATCTCAAAGGTGTTCACTTTGAGAAACCAATAGGAACCTGCAAAAATCTCTAAAGTGCATCTCTAGCTGCCACTGACACATAAAGCACGATTGGATTGTATGAATCATATTGCTTAATGGCAGATCAGCTTGAAAGAGAGCCTAGATCTACTGCAGAACTATGTCCTGCTTGGGCCCCACTAAAATCTGACAGTGTTTTAGTAACTTGATAAATAGGCCAGAGTGGTTGTTGTTGGGTGCCATCAAATTGGGTCTAACTCACAGCAAGTCAATGAGT
>NW_022103947.1:496296-497667 GCF_000313985.2 Echinops telfairi
CCTGGAGTCCCTGTGTTTCCAGTTCCTACCTGTAGCAACTGATCTCTCCTGAAAACATGTCCAAAACTTGTGAAGTCTCACCATCCTTGTTCTAAGGAACTTTCTGGTTGTGCTTTTTCCAGGACAGATATATTTGTTCTTTTGGTAGTTCATAGTAATTTCAGAAGCACCATAATTCAAGTACATTGACTTTTCTTTTTGGTCTTTTTATTCCATGTCCAACATTCACATGCATTTGAGATGATTGAAAATACCATGGCTTGGGTCAGGCACATCTTAGCTCTCAAAGTAGCAACTTTCCTTTAAAGGAGGTCTTGTGCAGTAGTAGATTTATCCAATGTGATACATCGTTTGATCTCTTGACTGCTGCTTCCATGAGCATTGATTGTGAATCCAAGGAAGACAAAATCCTTGACAACTTCAATATTTTCCCCATTTATCATGATGTTATCTATTGATCTAATTGTGAGGATGTGGGTTTTCTTTACATTGAGTTGTAATTCAAGTCCTTTTAACTTTCAGAAAGCACGGTTCTGCCACTGGCATATCACAAGTTGTAAATAAAACTCTAATCCTGATGCCTCATTCTTCTTCATATAATCCAGATTTCTTGATTGTTTTCTCAGAACACAGATTGAATCAGTATGGTGAAAGGATATAGCCCTGACATTTCTTAATTTTAAACAATCCAATATTCCTTTGATCAGTTCTCATAACTGCCTCTTGATCCATGTACAGATTTTGATTTAACACAAGAGAGTATTTTGGAATTTTCATTCTTTTCAAAACTGTCCATAATTTATTAAGATCCATGCTGTCAAATCTTTTGCATAGTCAATGAAACAAGAAAACATTTGTGTCAGTCTGGGTAGACTAGAGAAACAAATTTATAGACATTCATATGTGTATGAGAAAGAGGTTTATATATAAGAGCAATTGAATATGGGGAAAACATTCCAGCCCAGTCCAGATCAAGTCCATAAATCCAATATTAGCCTAAATGTCCAATACAAATCTATAAAGTCCTCTTCAGACTCATGAAACACATACAATGATGCCAAATGCAGGAAGATCACAGGCCAGTGGATGATAAGTCTTATGGATCCAGTGGCATTGTAAGCATCTCAGCACTGGCAGGGGTCTCCACGTGGCTCCTCCAGCCCTTAGGTCTCTGGTTGCATAAGGGTAGGTCATGTGGCTTATCCTCAGGGATGTCTCACAGGAAGTGAGCAGAGAGAGTGAGTGTCTTGCACGTCCAAAGAGGAAATACAGGAGTTCCCAGAATCCTCAGAAGGCCATACCTACAAAAAGGCCTCATTGGCTATAAAATGATTGACAGGCTAGACTCCACCCCTTCACTTATATTGACAA
>NW_022103947.1:497767-499111 GCF_000313985.2 Echinops telfairi
GGATCTTTCTGGTATTCTCTGCTTCCAGCCAAGATCCATCTGACATCAACGATGATATTCCTTGTTCCACATCCTCTTCTGAATCTGACCTCAACCCCTGTTAGCTCCCTGTCAATGTACTCCTGCAACTGCTGTTGGCTGATCTTCAGCAAAATTGTATTTGCAAGTGATATGAAAGACATTGTGTTATAATTAAAACATTTTGGGAGTCACTTTTCTTTGGAATGGGTACAAATATGGATCTTTACCAGTCAGTTGACCAACTAGCACACTTCCAATTTGCTGGCATAGACAAGAGGATGTTTCTAGTGCTTCATCAGCTTGTTGAAACATCTCAATTTGTATCCCAGTAGCCCCTGGAACATTAGTTTTGGATAATGCTTTCAGTGCAACTTGAACTTCCTTTAGTACCATTGGTTCTTGTTCATATGCTACTTCCTGAAATGGTGGAATGTCAGCTAGTTCTTTGTTGTACAGTTACTTTCTATATTCTTTCCATCTCCTTTCAATGCTTCCTGCATCATTAATAGATAGAATTTTTTAATATTGAATCTTGATGTTTGAATTTTTTTTCTTTAGTTCTTTCAGTTTTTAAGTATACGTGTGTTCTTTTCTGGTTTTCTAACTAAGTTTTTGCATAAATATTATAATATTTCACTTTGTATAAGCAATTGGTGTTCTCTTCCATAACTGGCTCCTGCCTCATTTTAGCTGGTCATACTGAGCTTCTCCACTGTCTCTTCCCACAGATATAGTCAGTTTGATTTCTGTGTGTTACTTAGGGAGAAATCCATGTGTATTTGCACTGTGCTGTTGAAAAGAAATATGTGCTATAAGATAGTCAGACATTTTGCAATCTACAGTTTCATTTCAATCACCAAACAATATTTTTCCAACTACTGTTCCTTCTTTATTTCCAAAATCTGCATTTCAATAAGCAGTAAATATCAATGCATCATTTTGAGTGCACATTTGAACAATTTCAGACCTAAAAATAATATTTTTCTATTTCTGTATTACTAGCTTTCATAGTTGGTGCATAAATTTGAATAATAGTTGTATTAATTGGATTTTCTTGAAGTGATAGATATAATCTTATCAAAGACAGATTCATACTTTAAGATATATCATGAAATGTCATTTTTGGAAATGAATGCCACACATTCCTCCTGATTGTGTCATTCCTAACATGATAAAACATATGCTTTTCTGATTTAGAATAGACAACACCAATTCATTTCAGCTCATTAACACCTACAATATCAATCTATATGTGTTCCATTTCACATTTGCTACTTGATTAACTGACTGGGAAACATCCATATCTGTACCCATTTCAAAGTG
>NW_022103947.1:499852-521852 GCF_000313985.2 Echinops telfairi
GCAAGAGAGAGAGGGATGGAGCTTGCCAAGCCATTTATCTCTTTGCCCTCTAATCAACTTGCTACTTGATTAATCCCACATGTTCCTACTGGCCAGGTTAGCACAATAAACCTACCTATCCTACAACTTGCAGTAGTAAATTTTCAGGGAGCTGCTAGAAATTCAGGCCAGATTTAGAAGAGGATGTGGAACAAAGGATATCATTGCTGGTGTCAGATGAAGCTTGGCTGAAAACAATACTAGAAAGATGTTTATTTGTGTGTTTTTAACTAAGATAAGCCATTTGACTGTGTGGATCCTAACAAGCTATGTATAACCTTGAGAAGAATGGGAACCCCAGAACACTTAATTCTGTTCATGAAGAATTTGTACATAGATCAAGAGGCAGTAGTGTAAACAGAACAAGGGCATATTGCATGGTTTAAAATCAAGAGTGGTATGAGTCAGGGTTGCATCCTTTCACCATTCTTTTTCTATCTGTATTCTTACCAAATAATCAGAGAAACTGGATTACATGAAGAAGAATGTGGGATCAGAATTTGGGGATGGTTTATTTGTTCTTAAATCTGTGATGTTTAGCCTTCAGAATATATTATGACTCAATGTAAAGAAAACTAAAATCCTCACTGGATCACTATATAACATCATGATAAATGGAGAAAAGATTCAAGTTGTTAAGGATTTTGTTTTGCTTGGTTCCACAACCCATGCTCATGGAATCAACAGTCAAGAGATCAAGTGATACATCACATTAGATAAATATGCTGCACAATAACTCCTTTGAAGTATTGAAAAGGAAAGATACTAATATGAGAACTAAGGTGTGCCAGACCCAAGCCATTGTATTCTCAATTGCCTCAAATGCATGTGAGAGTTGGACAATGAATAAAGAAGACCCATGAAAAGTCAATGTATTTGAATTCCGGTGCTTCTGAAGAATATTGAACGTACCATGAACTGCCAAAAGAACAAATAAATCTGTCTTGGATGAAATGCAACCAGCAAATTCCTTAGAACAATGATGGTGAGACTTCACAGGCATTTTGGACATGTTTTCAGAAGAGACCAGTCTCTAGAAAAGGATATCATGCTTGGTAAAGTAGAGGGGCAGCAGCAAAGGGGAAGCCCCTGAAAAAGATGAATTGACACAACGGCTGCACTGGTCGGTTCAAACAAAAGGACAATTGTGAGGGTGGCGCAGGGCTTCACAGTGTCTCATTTTGTTGAATGTAGAGTTGCAAATAGTTGGAACCATCTAGATGGTTTCTACTAACAAACCTGTAGATGTTTTACTATAAGCCTCAAGCCAATGATACTTCTCCAGTGGGTCCAATCAGCTTTATGTTGCCAATATAATGGACCAGTATGACATTTTATGGTAGGGAAAGCAATCAAGTTCCCTGAGGCCAAATTTAGGGTATAGGTCCAGATAATTTATATAAACAGAGGAATCCTCTTGAAAGTTACCTTTGCTAGCCCAAGGTAAACTGTTTCTGGTGGTGCTTCAAAACCAGAGTTGAGAAAAAGGCATTGGCCAGATTAATAGCTGCATACTAGATACCAGGAGAAGTATTTATTTGCTCAAGTAATGAATCCACATCTGGAACAGCAGCTGCAATTGGAGTCACCACCTAGTTAAGTTTATGATAATCTACTGTCACGTTCCATGATCCATCTGATTTTTGCATGGCCCAAATACCAAAAATAAGTAAATGAATAACATCTGAGTTGATTCTTCTTATTGCTACCTTATAGGATGGGGCATAACTTCCACTGTGTGTTTCTGAAACTGTAAATCTTTACAGGAGTAGAAAGCCTCATTTTCTCCTTTTGAGTCGCTGGTGGTTTCGAACTTCTGATTTTATGGGTAGTCCAACACCAAAATACTATACCACCAGGGTTCTTCCCACAAGCCAAAGGGGCAAGTTTAATGAAGATATGATGGGAATCACCAACCCTTCATTTTCCAAGTGCTTGATGGTGGCACTAAATCTGAAATCTCATCAGAAATTCTGTATTGCTTCTGGTTTGCTATTTTCCTTGGCAGGGGCAGTGATAATGTCTTCCACTTGCCCTTTTCTACCATAATGGCCTTAATTCCACATTTCAGGCCTCCAATATGAGATTTCTGCCAGTTATGAGAATGTCTATTCCAATAATGCAATCTGAAACTGGGGAAATTACTATAGGATGCATTCAGAAATCCACAAGTGGTCACTATGAGTCAGCATTGACTCAATGGCAGTGAGTTGAGGTATAAGCATACAAATTCTAAAGCACGTGAAAGCAGTCTAACTGGATTAGCCAGAATACAGAGTCACAGCTCCTCAATCAACTCCCAGAATTAGGCTAGTTTACAGACTGACAACTCTTTGAATCAAGGAGTACCTTTGATGAAGGATTCCATGCCACCTCCAAAAGTTTATACTGTCTTACTCCCTGCTTTCCCCAAAGGGATATATTTGTGGGTCCAACAGTTTATCCTGATAAATCCACTCAACATGCCAATAAGCCTTTGGATACCTTCTTCTATGATAGTTCTGGTACTTCAATCTAGTGTAGGCCTGATTTTTACTGTAGAAAAGCCAAACCTCATTGCTGTGAGGTGTTGGAGATTCTCTAGACCCAACTTCTGTTTTCAAGGCTTATTAACAGTCTCTTCTGACAGACAGCCTCAGGTTTCAATCCATAGATGATAAATCTGTTATTGCTGAGGAGTGTGATGATTAATAAAATCTTTGTAGCTAATAGGAGGTAACAATATCAATGTGTTAGCAAGTTCAGTGAACTGTGAACTCATTCTCCTTTTCCTTGTGGCAGAAACCTGAAGCTCTCTCTTGGCTACCCAGCTATTTAATTATATTCATTGAATACCACTTTTGAAATTTATGCTTAAGATGCAAATTTTTCCAACTTTATGCATTCAATGTTATACCTGTAAAAATTAGACCAAGTTAGTCTACAGATATTGCAGAACTGATTCAAAAATTTATAGGTGGATCCTAAATAACCAGTAAATACAAGAATGGATTATTCAAACAACCTGATTTTATGATTTTCTTTTTTAACAATGAATTAATAACATCAGCCTGGTACTATTGAAAGATTGAACACATAGGCAAATGGAACAAAATAGGTAGCCCCAAAATAGATTCATGCAAAACTAGTCAACAGATATTTGAAACACGCCAAGGCAGTTCAATTGTTTTTTCAACAAAGGTTGTGGGAATAATTTGATGCACATGTGCAATAAATAAAACAATAAATCTAGCCTGAGACTGCACATACTACTTAAAAAATATCTAAAGATTTATTATAGATTTATTAAAAAATCCAACATGATAAAACTTATATAAGAAAACAGAATGAATCTATATGACCTTGGTGATGAATTTGCAAATGCAATACCAAAAGAATTATCCATTAGAGAAATCATTGGAAGTTAAATTTTATTAAAATTAAAACTTTTGCTTTGTGGATGATATTTTTAAAAAGATTAAAAAATAAATCAGAGATATTAAATGAATGTCTACAAATCATGTACATATCTACCAGTAGATATGCATCCAAAATAAATAAACAAATCTTAAAATTCTACAATAAGAAAATGACTCCACAAAAAAACTGGGCAAAATATCTAAGCAGTATATAATCAGATAGCTAACAAACATATTTAAAATGCTCAACATATATTCTCATTAGAAAAGAGAACTTAAAATAAAAATGAAATACAACTTTGAATATATTATAAGAAAGACTACATTTTACAAAAACTCAAATCCATTACTGTAGGCAAGGATATTGAGCAACAAACATTCACACACTCCGGGCAGGAATGTAAAATGGTACAGACCATTTGGAAGACAATGTGACATTTTCTTGCAAAGCTAAATTTTATTACCAAACAACGCAGCACGCTCCTAGTTAATCACTAAAATGATTTTAAAAGTTACATTTCTCAAACACTTGCATGTTTATAGCATCTTTATTCACTAGCTCCAATATTTTAAAGCAACCAAGATATCCTTCAAACAGTGAATAGCTAAATAAATTATGATGGTACATCCTTAAAATGGAATATCAATCAGCAATACAAATGGACTATGAAGGTATGCAAAAACTTGGATGAATTTTAAGCACATACCGTAATATTAAAAATCCAGTCTGTAAAATTATATTCTGCAATGCTCTATGTAACATTCTAGGATCGTCAAAATTATATACATTAAAAATAGATGGCTGGTTAAAAGTGTATAGAGAAGGGGATGGAGTAGGTGAAGTATGAAGAATATCTTTAGAACAGTTAAAATTACTCCATATTATAATTTAATACTACATACATATACTATGCATTTTTCAAATTTAAGAACTTACAGCACAAAGAATGGATATTAAAGTATAATCTAGTAGTCTTAAAGATTCCTGGAATATAACGCAGATGTTAACAAAAAATATATAACTATGTTAAAAGTGCATGAAATAACTTCATTAAACAAAATGAAATGAAAAGTCCCGATGGAAATGAATTGAGACTAGAAATAATAGGACCTCCTTGGGCACAGCAGGTTAAGCAATGGTTGCTAATCAGGAGATTTGTGATTTAAACCCATCAGCAGTTCTGAAGCTGCAGAAGAAAGATGATGCAATCTGTTTCTGTCAATCTTTACAACCTTGGAAGCCTATGAGCAGTTCTTTTCTGGCTGACAGGGTCACCATGAGTCAGAATTGACTTATAGGTGTTTTTCGTTTGTTCATTTTGTTTTGTTTGATTTTTTTCATAAGGCAAAATATCTGCAAAAATACATCCCTCATGTGATAAAAAATTAGTTGACACTTCTCCAACCCTTATATCATCTTTATTCTAGAATTGGAGAGGTCCTAGGGGTGTAATGGATTACTATTGGATGCTTACCTAAAGGCCAGCATTTCAAACTCCTTAGGGAGAATGATGAAATGTCTGCTCCCATGAAAATTTGCAGACCTAGAAACTATAAGGAGCAGTTTCTACTCTGTCCTATATGGACATTATGAGTCTAAATGGTGGTGGTACACTAGAATTGAACACTTAATAAGTGGATACAGAATGGTGAGTGCCAGATTGCTCACTGAGGGAGTGGAAGGTTACATTTAAGTCAGGGGATAAAGTTCACATGATCCAAGTGATACTGGATTAGAGTTTGAATCATCTCTATAAATTCATGTAACATAATATGCGATAACTTAATATAACAGAAAAAGTATATAAAGAAATATTTATAGATTTTTCTGTATGAATTTCTGTATGCTATTCATAACATACCTGAATATATATTCTAAAATGAAAAACTAATTTTTAAAATGTGTCTGCAGCAACAACAAATTCTGGAGAGGGGAAGAGAGATTGGAGCCCTCACACAATGTTCATAAGACTGAAAACTGGTAGAACCAATGTGAAAAACAGTATGGTGTTTCTTCAGACAATTAGGAATAGAAATATCATATGGCTAAGCAATCCCTTTATTTGGTATACACTTTAAAGAAACAAGGAATGTAGTATGGGCAGATATATACACACTCATGTTCATCACAAGAAGAAGATGGAAACAACTATCAGTGAAAGAGTGGATAAATAAACTATTAGAAAATTTAAGCTCTGTTAACATTCCCTCCTTCATATTTGGTTATATCTTTTCCACTCCTATGATCACAGATATTTGTATGCTTCTTCCATGGGGAGTAAGTTGACATCTCACTTAGATAACTGCTTTATTGAAAATAAGCCTTGAAGACCCGAGTCACTACTCATTCTAATAGCTGGGCACCATCCAATTTCTTCACCACACCTTGCTATAGCACCTATATCTTTCATGTTTTCTTTATGAGGAAGTGTATTGAGCAGGGCCATGTCATAAGATCTAATTGTTCTTAAATTGGAGCTACGGTTAAGTGCAAGCCCAAAATCCATTCCTAAATCTCTGTTTTCTATCTGCCTCTGGCTCACCTTGAGCGATGTCTTTGTTATTTTATGGTAGAGAATCTTAATTGATCATCTCCCTGGAGCATAAGGCCCTTCTGTTTATAGTGTCCTTGATTTAGCCCATGTATTTAAACAGAATTGAGAAATGAAGATTAAACGAGTGTAGGCTAACTGCAAATCATAATACATGAATTATTGACTTGTTCAGATCAAGTCGTGACATGCTTGGACACGATTTACACAAACAATAGGAGTTGGTGGTCAAGCAAAGCTTACAATAATATCCACTGACAATTTCAGATCTAATCTGCCAGAATAATATATCTTAGTAAATCAAGTAGGACATTAGTCTATCTGCCAACAGATTTATATACTGTTGGTATAACTGTTCTCAGCTTCATCATGCTCCTTGTAATTTCAGCCATAAGTCTTTGGAGAATAGGTGTGTTTGGGGTAAAGCCCAGTTCACCTACTGGGGTTTTCACATCACATCCTTAAAATAAACCTTCAGTGATTCCCCTCTGATCATAAGTGAGAAGTGGGAATATCCTAGTTCTCATATAGAGAGTATTAGAGAGATGATTATAGTAGATTTTTTGTAACCATTTAAGTCAAATTTTGGAATTTGATCTTCCTTTGGACACACTTTGAGCTTGTTCTGATTTTTAATATTTTCTGGTTATTTTTTTCTCCCAAATTGGGACTTATCTGTGCTTGTCTATTTTGCTATTGTTGGTTGCATTCCTGAAAATCTCTGTTGTGTATCTGTCTATTTTTTTTGTTTTATGAAGCCCAGGTTGGATGAATCTATAGACAATTACTAGAATAGGGCTCCTAAGGAGTATGGCAGGGGAGTGTGGAGGTAATAATGTGTTGATAGCAAGGAGTATAAGGCAGAAAATATTTTGAAAATGAATTTGGTAGCAATTGTACAACACTGTTTTGGGTACATAGACAAAAGGGAATGCTACATATCATTAAAGAATGAACATAGAACTGTGAAATATGTCACGACATAGGTGGATTTGGAGAACATCAGGCTGAGTTAAATTAGTCAATCACAAGAGGACAAATGGTGTACAAGACGTTTGTTAGGAAAAAATGATCAACAAAAGATCTGCATATCCAAAGAAAGAGACTCTGATGACTACCAAGGGTAAGAGAAGAAAGGAAGTGAAAAGTTTTAGCATAGACAGGTGTTAACATAGGTGAAGTTAAAGCTAATAGCCTATAAGGGTGATACAGGCCAAAAGGGAGGTGGGTAGAGGGAATGGAGTATTGGGAAGTTTGAGAAATTGTTTGCGGTTTTTAATGTAAAAATGATCATCTGATATATAAATTCAAAATGAAATGTTTTTTAAAAGGAAAAAAATGCATGGTCTCTGCCTCTTATTTACAGTGTAGTATTCAGCAAGTTACTTCAACCCTTTGATCATCATTTTTATTAAACAGGATAAAACTCCAGATATGCTGTGAGGATTAGAATACATATAAATGTCCTACTACTGATGTGCTAGTTATATAATCATTTGTCAATTTGAGGATTAAGAATGTAGGGGTGGAGTCTAGCCTGTCAATCAAATCATAGCCAATGAGGCCTCTGTGTGGACATGGCCTTCTCCTGAGAATTCTGAGAAATCCAGTATTTCATCCTTGGAGTTGGGAGACTCTTTGCTCACACCCTGGGAGACATAGCAGCTGACAAGACACATGGACCCAGCCTGATGCAGAGACCCCTGCCAGCACTGAGATATTTCCAATGCCACTGGATCCAAGGACTTCCTACCCACTGGCCTGTGATCATCTAAAATCAGCATCATTGCATGTGCTTCATTAATCTGAAGAGAACTTTATAGATTGGTATTGGACATATGGGCTAATATTGGACTTACAGACTTGATCTAGACTGGGCTGGGATTTTTTTTTCAATGTTCAATTGCTCTTGTATATAAAGCTCTTTCTTATACACATATGTGTGTCCACGGATTTGTTTCTCTAGTCTACCCAGACTTACACAACTGAACACACAGTAAGGATCCGTGATGTTGCAGTGGGTTAGCCATTGAACTGCTAACAGGAATGTCAGTAGTTCAAACTCACCAGTCACTTGGCAGGATAAAGATAAGCCTGTCAGATCCCATAAATATTTACATTTTTGGAAATGCTGTACAGGGTTACTCTGAGTCAGTATTGACTTATAGGTTTTGGTTTGACTACCTGATGGAAATTGAGCTAGAATTGCCCAGCAATCCCCTTACTGGGCTTATACACAGAAGAGGCAAGGAACAAACCATGGCCAGACATCTGTGCTCCAATGTTCAGTGAGGCACAGTTCACAATTTCAAGGAGTTGGAAACAACCCAAATTTCCATCAACAGACAAATTGATTTAAAAACTGTTACATACATACAATGGAGTACTCCATCCCTAAAAGGCAGTGATGAATGACTGAAGCACATCACCACATGGGAAGAACTGGAGGAAATTATGCTAAGTGAAGTATGCCAAGCACAAAAGGACAAGTACAACATGGGTCCACTGAGGTAAGCTTAAAAATGCAAAAGGGGAATAGGGAAAAAGCTACTGTATACAAACATTCTTGGGGTAAGGACCAGGTAGTATGGCAGGGGCCAAACAAAATCCAGGGATACATATGGTAGCCAACTAAACAGGAGGTGGGGGGAGGGAGGCGGGGAGAAGAAGAAGAAAGACATGGGTAGCAGGGAAGCAGGGCACTAACCCACCCAAGGAGAGGGTATTGTTTATATCTCCACAGGGAAAAATGGACCAGACTTCAACCCGGGGCTCTAAGACATGAATGCAACATACTGGGAAGAAGCAGGAAACCAATAAAGAGGTGTGAGGGGCTGGCCCCAATCCAAACTATGTGGACAGCTGCCCCTCCGCCCAGAAGAATTTACTTCAGAAGAAAGCACTGACGATATAGCTCAGGGAGAGGGACATGCTGAGCAGAACACACAGGAGTAAGTGAAGGGAGAGGAAGAAAGTGGAACACATCCTGGCCCACCAAGCCCTGACAACCACATTCCTGCTCAGAGCAGCTAAATAACAGAGAGGACCATAGGGACAGCCCCACTACAAGACAAAGCATCACTCACTGACCTATAGCGTGACAGGGACAACACTGGAGACAGTGTGGGAATTGCACGCCACCAATCTGACCCCACCACAATGAGGTGAAACACTAAGGGCATGCAACAGAACAGCAAGCAGAACAGAGTAATGAAGTCCCCAGAGGATACAAAATAGACTTTGTGGCCAGGGTGTGGCACCCCATCAGATCTGACCAGAAAACACTCCTAAAGGTCAACAAACAGACCTCGAATTATTTACAGGCTTTTCTTTTTTTTTGGTCATTGGTATTTGTTGTTGTTGTTTTCTTTTCTTTTCTTTTGGTGCTTTGTTTTGCTCTGTCTTGTCTTTTGTGCATATTATTATCTCTGCAGTTCTATCTAGATAAGATAGGCAGGATAAACAATCTAGAGGAAAAAGCATTGGGATTGACAGTTCCAGAAGGACAGGGGAGAGGGGGAGGCGAAGGAGGGGAAGTGGGTGTTGACAAACCCAGGGACAAGGGAACAACAAGTGATTTAAAATCGATGACGAGGAGGGTATAGGAGGCCTTGTAGGCCTTGATCAAGGGCAATGTAACCGAGAGGAATTACTGAAACCCAAATGAAGGTTGAACATGATAGTGGGACAAGAGGAAATAGAGGAAAGAACTAGGAGGGAAAAGGCATTTATAGAGGTCTAAATACAGGCATGTACATAAGTAAATATATATATGATGATGGGAAATAGATCTATGTGCATTTATTCATAGGTTTAGTATTAAGGAAGCAGATGTACATTGGGCCTCTATTCAAGTACTCCCTCAATGCAAGAACACTTTGTTCTATTAAACTGGCATTCCATGATGCTTACCTTCCTGACACAATCATGAAGAGAAAGTAGTGCATAAACAAATGTGGTGAAGAAAGCTGATGGTGCCTGGCTATCAAAAGATATAGCATCTGGGGTCTTAAAGGCTTGAAGGTAAACAAGTGGGCATCTAGCTCAGAAGCAACAAAGTCCACATGGAAGAAGCACACCAGTCTGTGTGATCATGAAGTGTCGATAGAATAAGGTATCAGTCATCAAAGAACAAAAAAATCATATCATTGTGAATGAGGGGGAGTGTGGAGTGAAGACCCAAAGCCCATCTGTAGGCAACTGGACATCCCCTTACAGAAGGGTCACAGGAAGGATATGAGCCAGTCAGGGTGCAGTATAGCACCGATGAAACATACAACTTTCCTCTAGTTCTTTAATGCTTCCTTCCATTTAATGCTTCCTGCCACTGTCATGATCCCCATTCTACCTTACAAATCTGGCTAGACCAGAGGATGTACACTGGTACAGATAAGAACTGGAAACACAGGGAATCCAGCACAGATAAATCCCTCAGGACCAATAATGAGAGTAGTGATATCAAAAGGGTAAAGGTAAGGTGCGGGAAAGGGGGAACTGATCACAATAATCTACACATAACCCCCTCCCTGGGGGATGGACAACAGAAAAGTGGGTGAAGGGAGATATTGGACAGTGTAAGACATGAAAAACTAATAATAATTTCTAAATTAGCAAAGGTTCGTGAGGGAGGAAGGGAGAGAGGGAGTGGAAAAAATGAGGAGCTGATATCAAGGGCTCAAGTAGAAAGTAAATGTTTTGAAAATGATGATGGCAACCAAAGTAAAAAAATGCTTGACACAATAGATATATGTATGGATTATAAGAGTTGTACGAACCCCCAATAAAATGATAAAAAAAATAAAAAAGAAATGATCCTTTGTTTTCCTTCTGCATTTACATATAATACTTTACATTTCAAAGACATCTGTTCCTTATCTTTAAAAAGAAGAGAAATAATTTTATCTTTAAAATATGCTCATCAAATTTGCACAGGTGAAACCTGATGTTGGAAATATCTGTGATGTAGATTTATAGTTTTTCTTGTTGTTGTTCCCTAGTACTTATGTTACCTAAATTTCTCCAGGTAAAGAATATCTACCATAAAGGAAAAGAAAACATGGTTGTAAAATTATAAATATATTGCCTTTAAGAGCACCTTTGACTTTTACTAATACTTTCACATACATAACATTGGTCAACACACATTTTAATGTCTCAAAAATTATATTTTTTTCTGGACATATTTGACCTGCTGATTCAAAAAGTGGCATCAATTTCCCACTATCTCCTCTAGTTTTTTGAGATACAGAACATATGCCACATATCATCCTTCACTCTGCTAGCCCATAAAAAATCAGGATATTTTAACTTTTTGTTAGCTACCCTAAGACACAGGAAGTGCACACTGGTTTCATTCACAATATTATGTTTGTACTAAATATTTAGGTCAAGTTATTCTTCGCATGGCATCCTTTGTTCCAGAGATATATTGAACAGTGCAAATTACATGAACTTGGAACTTTCCTTAAGTATCACTTCAACTTTATTATGAACTAAGTAGCAGGTAGTTCCAATTTGTTATCTTTAAAAGGGGCCAGAAATAAGAGTTACTGTATAATTACTAAAGAACACTGATGTTGTAGTGGAGTATGTGGGGTTGCTAACCCTAAGATCAGCTGTTTGAGCACATCAGCCACTCTGAGAGAAGGAGATAAGCCTTTCTGCTCCTATAATTATATACGGCCTCAGAAACTCACAGGAGAAGTTCACTCTGTTCTATAGAGTGGCTAAGAGTCCTGATCAACTGACTGGAAGAGTCTGGTGCAATAAATAGAGATTCAAATGTTCTGAAACCCAAAATGGGTCTTTCAAAATTCAACCCCCTTTATTAAAATATCTATGTATTATTATAAGATGGCACAACTTCTTTATCTCTGCACAGATTCTTAAGGAAAAATTAGCTTTTTTACTTATAAAGAATCTTGGCATATACCTTAATGTTGTAACATTTATCACAAATTATCCATTGACTTCTGCATATTAAAATATTTATGAAATGTTCACTAAGAAATTAAAAGAAGAAAAATTTAGATCTTCAAAATATTTATGAAAATAGCTATGAAGTCTTGCACTTTTAAAACTTTACATTGCCCTCTTTTCCTCCATATATGTGCCTTTTCAATTTTCTTTTTAAATTTTCACTCTTCTTAAACTGTTGTCTCTGTGTAAACAACTATCCACCATGGGTCCCAATAGAACTTCCCTCAAAAGGCCCTTTTATACTCAATTCTTTTTCAAATATTTCTTACCCTTTACATCTTATCCTGTAATTTGTAGGTTGGAATTCTCATATTTAAAACTAGGATTGTAAATTAATAAATCAGAATAACTAAATAACTGAAAATACAGTGACACACCATATATAAGAAACTAGAGTCAATCTAGTCTATCCAACGCAATTATCTAAATCACCATCCTAAGTAACCCAGGAGCAGGTCTGGAAACTTAGACACCAAGAAAAAATCTTTTGTTGTTGGCTGTGTAATCCATTTCTTCTCAAAAACTACATTTTTGGCCCAATTTCCTTCTGAAGGATCTCTCTTCTCTCCCCCTACTGTGCTCACAGGGCTCAATTTAAGGGCAAAACCGTAAAAGGTAAAATTTCTTCTCTCTCTGTCATCAGGCACACACCTAAAAAGACAATTTTTCAGAGATGTAATGTAATGATGCATCTCCCTTTTATCCATATAATATTTCTTTTGATAATTGAAAATTTTTTTCTTTTGCTCAATGACTATAGATTTCTTACTTACAAAAGGTATGATGTCATCAATGTTTTTAAAAACAAGATGATGGCAAATTGGAAGTAGTTCTGCAGTCAACCTCCTAAAGTCCAGCAATGACAATGAGCACATTTCGCAGTAAAGTACAAATTGTCTAATGGTGCTTTTGTTGGTTTGTGTCATCTTATGACTGTTGTAAATGTACAAGGAACTTCACAAAATTCATAAAAATGTAATTAAAACATAATAACATTTTGCTTTTACATTTGTTTTGTCTCTGCATTTTATTCGTGTGCATGTTAGATTGTATTGTATTTTTGCTCTTGCCTTTGTTGTCTCTTCTCTCTTTTTCTTCTCTTCTCACTCTTTCTTTTCAGAAGCCACTATCAGCCTCCAGGACACTTCCCTCCACCTAGGGCTACTCTGATGGCCCAGTTGGGGAGCACACAGCTGGGGAAATGATGTCCGACCTCCACCATACCCCAAGTTACTGGGGGATCTTCCCTTCAAATGGCTGGGGGAATTCCAGCCTACACCCCAACACCCAGATAAATGCATTCATATAATATTTCTCCATCTGTGGACTTTTGGTGGACTTATGTTACTCAGCATGATAATTTCAAATTTCATATATGCTAAGATGCTTGCTAGTTCATATTTTTTATTTTTTTAAGTTTATAGTATTGTTTTAAAGTTGTACCAACTCATAACTTCAAAATAAATGTTATGGGACAATAGATATTTACTTGATAATGAGTTAATATGTGTAAAGCATGTCTAAGTTCACACAAGAATGGAAAGATACTGCCAGATGGGAGGAATTTTGAGAATCCATTTAGCCTATCCTTTATTTTAAATACTGGTTTGATATATTTTATTCATAATAGGTTAGTCAATTCAATCAAAATGGCTGAGCTATTCCCGGTGTTCAAGGCAGAAATGGTGAGTGTCATTGACTTACAAGGTTCATGACTGTGTGGCAAACAATTGAAAATGCCACCAGGCCAGGTCTTTCACAACTACAGAATTAAGTGTCCACATGGGAGAATTGGTTTGAAAAATCAAAGAACAGTCAAGCAAAAAATATGTTTTGCTTTTTTAGTGGAAAGTCTATATTTGCTTTTAGTTTGCTTTTAACCTCTTTCAGAGTTTTCCGAATAAAACCTTCCTTTCCCCTGTGTAATCAGAGAGAGCACTGTTTTGACATCTTAGTCATTTCCATAACAACAGATCATAGGAAGAAGACAGGAACTCGAGCAAAATGTGTTGAATTTTGAAACTGGTTTGAATTACTATGAGGATTAAAATGAAATTTTATCCTGCTTGTATAATGAAAAACTGAACATCAGTTTTGTTATTGATCATTTATTATAAGGAAACCACTATGGGGTCTACATATAATGCTGCCATACTTTTTTAAAGTTTGATTGTTTATTTTTATACATTTTTAAATCCTTGCCCACCTATTCCTTCTTCATTCCATCCCCTTGTGGTTTCTGCTACATTTGTCCTTTAGGATGTGAATGTAACCTTATAAATATTGACACATCAATATCACTCAGTGAAAGAGGTACAAATACTTCAACCTACCAGTTGCCACCCTAATGAAAACATACACACAAACTTTTGAAAGCAAACTAGTTTATTAATTAAAAAAAACTCCAGTAATAGGCTAATTGTTTATATTTTAAAATTTAAATGTAAAAAAAGAGAAGAAAATATTGAGTTCATAGAAAATGAGTCAGTTCATTACACATAATGCTTGATTGCATAACTTATTTGCATGAATTGCCTATATTAGGAAGAACATGTTTTTTTAAGGGTATTGACAGATTGTGGTCCCAATCCCACACCTATAATTTTCATTTGTAATTATATTGAACTGAGGAAAAGAATCAGTTCTTAAAGGACATTATATATTGGCTCCACCACATAAGATTATAAGAATGAATAAAATGAGGTTCTAATTTTAAGCATCTGAAACAGTATTTGGCATTCAAAAATAGCTCTTGTTGTTAATATACTCCTAGCCAATTTCACAATGACAAGTAGCCAATATATATATCCCTGACCTAAAATGAGAATGGAATAATTTGATAAGCGAAGATTTTATATATTATACTTAAATATGGAAGTTAACTGACTTTGGATAGCTGACTTTATCACCCCAAGTCTAAAGTAGACTCCTTCCTCTTTTGGACAAAGTGGAGGTTTAAATCAGATGTATATCAGATACATACTGTCAGATGATGCTTCCAAAGTAAAGGACCTGGTTTATCAAAAACCAATGAGTTGCAACAATTCCAAGTAGTAGAGCCAACACTACCAGAATATTAAGTCTATGATTCAATATTTAGTAGCAGCTTGTATAAGTGAGGAAGGCAACTTCTTTATAGAAGTGGCATGCTTTTAGAATGTATTGGCTGACCCAGGTGTATACACAGGTTGTCACAGATAAAAGTTTTATTATGAGAAGAAATTAATATTCAACCAAATGTATAAGGTTAAAATATTCTTTTCTCTCCTTCATAGCATTCTGGATAAATCATTTACTATGTCAGTGAAGATAAAGAAAAATTTCCAAATCTCCCAAGTGTTGTTGTCTGTAGTAAATAATGTTGGTTAACTATGCATAAAATAAAAATCAAGGTTTATAACCTCTTGGAATACATACAACATTCTCTGAATGAGAAATGGAAGGTATTAAATCATTGATCTTGGTATTGCCCAATAAAATATGCAAGGAGACAAGGAGACCTCCTTTGCATTTGATGGGCTTCTATTCTATTTATTTACTTGATTGTTTTCTGGCAACTGTAATCTCTATGGTGTAATGGATAAAGCCTTTCATGAGGAACTCAGCTCCCAATCTATATTAGGAATTAGTTTTAGTTCCTGCTAATTCTTTTATACTTTGGATGGAGGGGCCTCATAAACCTGGTCCTGTAATTCTCTGGTTTGTCTCGTGAGCCACAGATATAAGCTGAGAAAAGGGAAACCAACTTTTATAGTATTCATCTCCATAAAATCTAATTTTTTCACATTGTTATTGAAGAGAAAAACAGACAAGAGCTGACTTTTCAGGGGGAAAATTCAGTTTCTATAAACATACAGAAAAAATAATCTAAGGATATAAAAAATATTCATGTTTTAATTCTGCTTTCTCTATTTTAAGAGGCCAAGTATAAGTACTGGGTGGAGCAAACAGTTAAGAATTCATTAGAACCGTTAAGAACTCATTAGAACCGTTAAGAACTCAGTTAAGAACTCATTTAAACTCTAGTGACAGTTTAAATCTACCTAAAAGCTCTCTGAAGTTCTGATGATCTACTGCCAGTGGAACACATCCTGACCCACCAAGCCCCAAGGATGATATTCCTGCTTAGAGCAGCCAAAGCACAGAGAGGAGCATTGGGCTGGCCCCACTACAAGACATGACATTGCTCACTGCCCCATAGTACTACAGGGGGAAAACACTGGAGACTCAGTGCAGCAATTGCACCTGATCTGACCCTACCACAATGAGGTGCAACACAAAGGGCATGCAACAGAATAGCAAGCAGAAGAGCAATGAAGTCCCCAGGGGATACGAAAAATAGACTTTGGGACCAGGGCATGGAACCCCATCAGACTCTACCAGAAAACACTCCTAAAGGTCAACAAAGAGACCTTGAACTATTTACAGGCTTTTCTTTTTTTTTGTCATTGGTTTTTGTTGTTGTGTTGCTTTGTTTTGCTCGGTCTTGGTTTTTGTGCATATTATTATCTCTCTGGTTCTATTTAGATAAGATAGGCAGGATAAACAATCTAGAGGAGAAATCAATGGGACTGACAGTCCCGGGGGGACATGGGAGAGGGGGAGGCGAGGGATTGAAAGTAGGTGTTGACAAACTGAAGGACATGGGAACAACAAGTGATCCAAAATCGATGGCGAGGAGAGTGTAGGAGGCCTGGTAGGGATTGGTCAAGGGCAATATAACCAAGAGGAATTACTGAAACCCAAATGAAGGCTGAACATGATAGTGGGACAAGAGGAAAGTACAAGGTAATAGAGGAAAGAACTAGGAGGGAAAAGGAATTTATAGAGGTTTAAATACAGGCATGTACATAAATATATTTATATATGATGATAGGGAAATAGGTCTATGTGCATATATTCATAAATTTAGTATTAAGGTAGCAGATGGACATTGGGCCTCAACTCAAAACTCAAGTACTCCCCCAATGCAAGCATTTTGTTCTATTAAACTGGCATTCCATGATGCTCACCTTCCTGATACAATCCCTGAATAAAAATGTGTGCATGAGCAAATGTGGTGAAGAAAGCTGATGATGCCTGGCTATCAGAAGATATAGCATCTGGGGTCTTAAAGGCTTGAAGATAAACAAGTAGCCATCTAGCTCAGAAGCAACAAAGCCCACATGGAAGAAGCACACCAGCCTGTGTGATCATGAAGTGTTGATGGGATCAGGTATCAGAAATCAAAGAATAAAAGATCATATCATTGTGAATGAGGGGGAGTGAAGACCCAAAGTCCATCTGTAGGCAACTGGACATCCCCTTGTAGAAAGGGCGTGGTGGGGAGATGAGCCGGTCAGGGTGCAGTATAGCAGCGATGAAATATACAACTTTCCTCTAGTTCTTTAATGCTTCCTCCTCCCCACTATCATAATCCCAATTGTGCCTTACAAATCTGCCTAGACCAGAGGATCTACACTGGCACAGATAAGAGCTGGAAACACCGGGAATCCAGGACAGATAAATCCCTCAGGAACAATAATGAGATTAGCAATACCAGGAGGGAAAGAGGAAGGTGGGAGTGAACGGGGGAATCAATCACAATGATCTACATATAACGCCCTCCCTGTGGGACAGACAACAGGAAAGTGGGTGATTGGAGACATCGGAGAGTGCAAGAGATAAATAATAATAATAATCATTTATAAATTATCAAGGGTTAGTGAGGGTGGGGAGGGAGGGGAAAATTGAGGACCTGATACCAAGGACTCAAGTAGAAAGAAAATGTTTTGAGAATGATGATCACAACTAGTCATTAACTTAATGAATAACAGACAAGTCACATCAATTATCAATGGTATAGATAAAAGGATTTCTGTCTAAATGTTCTCCTTCGGGCATTAAGAAATCTTTCCTTATCTAAGCTCTCCAATAAGTGGGTCAAGGCATCCAGGTGCCATTGTAATGTAAGCAGACTCATTCCCCACTCGAGTGAAGCTCTGGCATGCAATGTCTGTGGGAAGTAATGAGAACTTCTTTCCCAATTATTATTCTCCCATTGTGAGAAAGCTTTCTTCTTCCTTGCCTGGAGCTTATACTTGTAATAGAGTTTCCAGCAATGTCAAACAGCAAGACATAATTCCATTACTCCTGAAACTATTCTTACATATTTATCTCTGCTGATATTTTTAAGCTGCAAAGGTAGTTTGAATACAGATAAGGTGTGGTTTTATGTATATTACTTGACTAAACTAAATTCTATAACAAAATGCCAATATGAAGTGGTTTTTAACCACAGATTTGATCTGGTATTAGCATGAGTTGAATCATGTTCTGCATAAAGATACATAGACCAATAATTATCTTTTACATTGCTATATCTCATGACTATTCTGGCAATCTATTAAGATAAACTATGCAAAAATTTTTTGTAAATTATAAACATTTTCACCCATGCAAGAGCAAATTCCTTGCCACGGTTTAGAGATTTAGGGACAATGGTATTATTTGTTTTAATAAGACACATTCAGTGTGATATTTCCAAACATGGAGAAATGTAAAAATTTTTATCATCTGTATTCATAAGATTTCAGTTTTCTCAGGCAAAAAAAATGTCTATGATAGTCTCAGGCTCACATAAACGATTGTATACAAAGCTGAGTTTCTGGAGATGCATTTAGTAAGCTTCACCCGCCAAGAGTTTGTGCTTCCAGACCAGAAAATTGGGAGGTAAGGTGAAGGAGATTGGGAGGCGGAGTCCTGAAATTAGAATCAGGGCACTAGGGTCTGTCCTGAGCCTCTCTTTTTAAAATTTTTAAAATTTCCGCTCACAAAGTGAAGCAAGAATACACTAAGTCACTCTAGGTTTAGCATGCTGGTCTCTTGGTCTCTAGTTGAAGAGCTACCTGCACCCTACTTTGGCAGTAAGTAGCGATTTCCCCAGGCTGATACCCTAAAGGGGACATAATCCCAGACAAGAGGAAAACCTCTGAAAACCAAGTCACAAGACCCCACACAACACCTCTCTGCACTGTTAGCTGCTTTGAGTTCATAGCCTGGGGATCGGGGTTGGTGGGTATCCATAGAGTTGGAGTAATTGAAAAAGAAGTAAGGAAATGTACTTGAATCAGATTGTGGTTTGGCATAAAATAAGTGGGTAATCATAGACGAGGGGGGCGAATTAGTTCCAGTTGGCTGAGAAGAAAACAACGTCTCTGATAAGCTGCATCTCCCCCTCTGGGGTCAGTGTGACAGCCCCCAAATCAGGGCACTCCATAAGCCCAATATAAAAAAGAGAAAAAAACTATTTTCGTGGTAAAAACTGCAAATCCCAGGCTCATTGTTTAACTCCAAGGCAACAGGCAGAAGGAATCTATTAACATACATTAGCATAATATGTGAGCCTGTGCTAAGGAAGTCAAGAAGTTAGCTAGAGAACCCAGACACTATCAACATAACAAAGAACCCTTGGACCAAGCCTCAGCCTAAAAATAACAATTTAATTCCGGGGAGGCCAGGGTGGTGGTGGGGGGGGAACAAAAAAAAACCCCTCTTAGGTCTTAGGGCATCCGCAGTCTAGCTAGGACAGGCCAAGCTCTCCCCTCTCGGTGATTCTACACACAGCTGGGGAGGTCATGCCTGTCTTGGGACCCTACATGAGACTGAGGGAACACAGCCCACCCCACCTGCTGCAGTGGTGCATACAGCACAAGGCAGCTATACCAGTGAACTACAGCACTCAACACTGCTGCAGGAACTAGTGCCTGGCCTCTGTTGTGATCTTCCCTTCGAGGATAATTCCACCCAGCATCTGTGGGATGCTACACCAAGAGGGCGCATCACCCCACTACTTTGAGACAGAATTGGAACTCCTCCAGCCCCACGGTCAAGCAATCAAACCTCAGCTATCTCCTTACTTACCACTCTTTTTCTTCTCTCTTTATTCTCTCACCCTTCTATCTTTTCCACCACAGTTGGCCTCAACAGGTTGGTTTTTTTTGTCCCTATTTTCTTCTTTTTCTCTCTTTTTCCTCTTCTCTCCTTCTCTTTCCTATCATATGCCACTGCTGGGCCACTACCCTCTGCCTAGGGCAACTCAACCCAAATACCAGGGGAAACTCCAGCCTGCCCTTGGTGGGAGCCCTTCACACCACACAAGGCAGCTGTGACAGCCCTCTACAGTGATCCATGCTGCTGAGGAAACCTCCGTTGGGATGCTAAGGTGATCCAGCCAACTAGGGCAATTCCGCCCAGCACCAATGGGACCCTCCACTAAAAAGGCATAACAACCTACCATTTTGGGGCAGGGTTTAACCCCTCTGGCCCCATATTCAGGCAATCTGATCAGCTATCTCTTTACTCTTTATTTTTTTTCTTCTCTCTTTTCCATCACAGTCAATCTTAGTGAGCACAGTTGTGTTTTTTTCCCTTCTTTCTCTTTCTTTTCTTCTTCTTTCTTTCCTTACTCTCTCTTTTTTATCTTTTCCTTCCTTTCTTCTTTTCCATTTCTCTTTTCTCCCTCTCTTTCCTTCCACATGCCACTGCTGGTTTCCATCCCCGTACCCTCTGCCTATGGCAACTCCACCCACCCAGTGGGGCGAGCTACAGCCTGCCCCCTGTGACAGTGCTGCACACAGCACAAGGCAGTGCTACACACAGCAAGGTTTCTAACTCTTTTCTAATACTTACCACAGTCTCAGCAGATTCAGTTTTCCTTTTTTGGCTGTTTTTAGTTTTGTTTTATCTTTGCATTTTTTTTGTGTGTGGATGTTTGTTTGTTATTTTTGCTCTTACCTTCTTTTCTCCTTACCCTCTATGTCTTCTCATTCCTCTTTCTTTCCTTTCACAAGCCACTACCCACCTCCAGGCCACTCCCCGCCACCTAGGGCAACTCTGTTGGCCCAGTTAAGGGAGCTCCAGCCCATACTTATTGATTTTACACACAACTGGGAAAATCAAGCCCATACTCTACTATACGCCAAATGGCTGGGGGATTTCCTCTTCAAATGGCTGGGAGAACTCCAGCCTCCATGCTGAGACCCCACAAGTAACTAAGGGATCTCATGCCCACCATTGGTGGTGCTCTACATTGCTGCAGGAATATCCGCCCAACATACATGGTGATCTCTCTGACTAGGGTAATTCTGCCTGCCATCTATGGTACTCTACACCAAGGAGGGTACACCCACATGCCCTCTGTGGCACTCCAGTTGCAGAGGAAACACCACACATCACCCAAGGTGCTCCAAGCAATATGAGACAAACCACTATGGCTTACTTAGAGATGAGCCAGTGAAACACCACCCTCCTGGGCCCACAACCATCCGGCCGGCGTCCCATGAGAGGACTACCCAACTCGCAATCCAAATAATGGAATACTGGTTGGCTAGGTTAAGAGTAAAACCACAGTAAGATACAGCGGTAGCCTGACCCTCAAGTGCAGATACCAACAGGTAGTTCAAAGAACCACTTATACAAGTCCCCCAAGAGAGAGCCCAGTGCACTTTGACTCCTCTAGGCTCCTCTAAAACAACACATAAACAGCATTCAGCCCCAACACACTCGATGAAAAAGCAAGTGAAATAGAAGACAATGCCAGTAGAAGTCATGAACCTAACAATGTGAATAGAAGAAGCAGTTATGACCCGTCACAAACATTTTTTTTCAGAATGCTGCTTGGAGTCAGACAGGATATGAGGGAACCAATTCAGAAAAAGGATGAAATGATAGAGGAGATAAAGGCAAGGCACCAAAGGGAAATACAAGACCTAATGGATGAAATAATAAGATCCAGTAGCAAATTGACAGAATTTGCAAAACACACTCATGGAGGGAGACAATCACACCAGTGACCTAGAGGATAGCGAAACAGACCTCAACAAACGGGAAAAGCAGTCAAATAAGACAATCAGAGGAGCTGAAGAAAAACTGAGAGCCATGTCTGATGCTATGAAGAGGAACAATATTAAAATAATTGGACTCCTGGAGCAAGACACAACAAAGAAGTCGAAAGCGAAAATAGGGAAGGAATTCTTTTTTTTTTTTTTTTTT
>NW_022103947.1:522179-527630 GCF_000313985.2 Echinops telfairi
CACTCACACCACTGGTCCTATAGGGCTCATCCGTCCTGGATTCCTGGATTTTCAGTTCCTTTCTGTACCAGTGTAGGGAGGGAATTCTTACAGGAAAATTTCCCCAGCTTAATAAATGAAAACCAGGAAACCATTCAGGAGGCTGCAAGAACACCAGCCAGCCTGAATCCCAAGAAGTCGCCAAGAGACATAATAGTTAAAATATCCAACTATGAGGAAAAGGATATCTTAAGAGCAGCTTGGGGGAAAAAATAGTCACTTATAAAGGTACCCAAATAAGAGTATATTCAGACGTATCAGCAGACACAATGAAGAAGAGGAGGAAATGGAGTAACATATTCCAAAAATTGATGGAAAATAATGCCAAATCAAGAATACTATACGTGGCCAAATTATCTATAAAGATAGATGGAGAAGTAAGAGTCTTACCAGACAAGGAAAAACTGAAAGAATACATAAAAAGAAACCCAGTCCTTCAAAAGACGCTTGCTGACCCAGTATGGGCAGAAGATCAACATTCACCAAGTGCAAATAAGAGACCATCACATAGAACAACTCCACCCATAGGACAACAAAGAGAAAACAGCCCCCAAGACAACATTGGCTCAATAGTGGAAAGAAGGCAAAAATGAACTACACACACACACAACACAAACTGATAGGATAGGTAGGTAGGAGACAACGTAGAGCCCACAAATGGATGTAATAATGTTGAATATCTGTGGCCTGAACTCAGGCATTGAAAGGCAGAGGCTAACAGACTGGCTCAGATAACATAACCCATCAATCTGCTGCACACAGGAGACACATCTCAAGCTTGCAGACAAAAAAGGTTTAGAATTAAAGGGTGGAGAGAAATATACCAAGAAAATGGCAATGCAAGAAAAGCAAGGGTAGCTATCTTAATATTTGACAAACTTGATCTCAAGTTACAAGCCATCACAAAAGACAAGGAGGAAGGGCACTATGTAATACTCAAGGGAACAGTACACCAAGAACCAGTGAGCATAATAAATATACACATGCCCAACAAGAGACCCGTGAAATTTCTAAACCAAACACTCCAAAAGATGAAAAAAGAAATCACAGGCTCAACAATTACAGTAGGTGACTTTAATACACCATTCTCTGAAAAAGAGAGATCACTGGGAAAGAAACTCAACCAGGAGGCTACAGATCTAAACAGCACAATTGGACTACTTCACCAGAGAGATATTTTCAGACCTTTCCACCCAAATGCAAATCAATTCACGTTCTTTTCAAGCCCACATGGCACATACTCAAAGACAGACTATGTGCTGGAATACAAGTCGAACCTTAATAAATTCAAGCACATAGAGATTATACAGATGTCTCTCTACGATCACTGGGCCAAAAAGTTGTAAATCAACAGAAGGATGATGAAGAAAACAAGGGCAAACAATTGGGGGATGAATAGCAAAAGCACTGGGTATTGACCCAGACCAGAAATGAAAAAACAGGAAGTTTCTAGAAACCAATGAGAATATAAATATGACATAGCAAAACCTTTGGGATACAGCAATGGCATTTTCAGAGGAAGGAAAGAAGCAAACCACGGCCAGACATCTGTGCTCCAGTGTTCATTGAGGCACAGTTCACAATTGCAAGGAGTGGAAAAAAACCAAGTTTCCATCAACAGACGAATGGGTTAAAAATCTGTGGTACAATGGAGTACTACGCATTGCTAAAAAGCAGTGATCAATGCATGAAGCATATCGCTGCATGGGAAGAACTGGGTGAATTTATGCTAAGTGAAGTAAGCCAAGCACAAAGGGACAAGTACAACAAGAGTCCACTGAGATAAGCTTTAAAAAATGCAAAAGGGGCATAAGCAAAAAGCTACTGCACGCAAACATCTGGGGTGAGGTCCAAGTAGTATGGCAGGGGCCAGACCAAATACAGAGGTACATATGGTAGCCAACTAAAAAGGAGGGGGAACAAAGAAAAAAAAGAGAGAAATTGGCACCAGTGGAAAGGGCACTAACCCACCCAAGTGGAGTGTATTGTTTATATATCCACAAGGAAAGAAGGACAAGATTTCAATCAGGTGTTCCAAGATGTGAATGTAACATACTGGCATGAAGCAGGGAACCAGTAGAGAGGTCTGAGATGCTGGCCCCAATAGCAACTATGTGGACAGCCACCCCTCCCCCCTGAAGAATTTACTTCAGAGGACAGCACTGAATATACATCTCAGGGAGAGGGCCATGTCTGATCAGAGTACGCAGGAGCAAATAAAGGGGGAGGAAGAGGGAGTGGCACATGTTCTGGCTCACCAATCCTTGAGGATAATATTCCTGCTCAGAGAAGCCAATGCACAGAGAGGAACATATGGTTGGCCACACTATGAGACACGACATCCCTCACTGACCCACAGCCCTACAGGGGCCAACACTAGAGACACAGTGTCAGAATTGTGCCTGATCTGACCGAGGCAAAACACTAAGTGTGGGCAACAGAACAGCAAGAGGATCAGAGCGTGGAAGTCCCAAGGGAGTACCAGAAATAGACTTTGGGGCCATGGCGTGGGATCCCTTCAGACTCGACCCAAAAACACTCCTAAAGGTCAACAAACAGAACTTGAACTATTTACAGGCTTTTCTTTTCTTTTTTTTCCTCTTTTTTTTGGTTGTTGTTTTATCTTCTTTTATTGCTTTGTTTTGCTGTGTGTGTGTGTGTGTGTGTGTGTGTGTGTGTGAATATTATCTCTGCAGGTCTATCTAGATAAGATAGGCTGGAAAAACAATCTGGAGGAGGAAACAAGGGTACCGGTTGTTCTGGGGGGACATGGGAGAGCGGGAGGTGGGGGAAAGGAAGTGGTGCTAATAAACCCAGGGACAAGGGAAAAAGTGATCCAAAAATCAGTGGCAAGGATAGTGTAAGAGGCCTGATAGGGACTGATGAAGGGCAATGTAACCGAGAGAAATTACTGAAACCCAAATGAAGGATGAACGTGATAGTGGGACAAGAGGAAAATAAAAGGAAATAGAGGAAAGAAGTAGGAGGCAAAGGGCATTTATAGAGGTCTAAATACAGGCATGTACATATGGAAGTATATTTATATATGATAATGGGGAAATAGATCTATGTGCATACATTTATAGGTTTAGTATTAAGGTAGCAGATGGACATTGGACCTCCATTCAAGTACTCAATGCAAGAACACTTTGTTCTATTAAACTGGCATTCCATGATGTTCACCATTCCGATACGAATGCTGAAGACAAATGTATGCATAAGCAAAAGTGGTGAAGAAAGGTGAAAGAATAGGTTCAGATATCAGGCATAAAAGAAAAAAAAATCATATGATTGTGAATGAGGGGGAGTGCAGATGGGGGACCCTAAGGCCATCTTCAGGCAACTGGACATCCCCTGACAGAAGGGTTGTGGGGAAGAGACAAGCCAGTCAGGGTGCAGTGTAGCAACAATGAAACATACAATTTTCCTCTAGCTCTTAATTGCTTCCTCACTGCCACTATCATGATCCCAATTTCACCTTGCAAATCTGGATAGACCAGAGCATGTACACTGGTACAGATAGGAACCAGAAACACAGGGAATCCAGGACAGATAATCCCTGCAGGACAAGTTTTGAGAGTGGAGATACTAGGAGGGTGGAGGGAAGGTGGGGTAGAAAGAGGGAACCGATTACAAGGATCTATGTATAACTCCCTCTCTGGGGGATGGGCAACAGAAAAGTGGGTGAACGAGACGTCGCACAGTGTAAGACATGACAAAATAATAATCATTTATAAATTATCAAGGGTTCATAAGAGAGGGAGGATGGGGAGTGAAGGGGATAAATAAGGAGCTAATATCAAGGGTTCAAGTAAAACGCAAGTTAAGTGCCCTGAATTGTCACAATTGCTGTTATATTTGAGGCCAATGTAGCCACTGTGTCAATAAACTTTGTTGAGAACCTTCCTCTTTTTTGATGATCTTCTACTTCACGGGGCTTGATTTTGTTTTCAAGGACTTGTCTCTCTTGATAGCATATCCAAAATATGATAGACAAAGCCTTGGGACCCTCACTTCTAAGGCATATTTTAGTTCGGTTTCTTCCAAGACAACATTTTTCTTGTCCTTTGACACCAGTATATTAAATATAAAGATAGATAGATATGCATATATATGCAAACAGAGATGTGCCAAAAGCCAAATCAAACTCACTGCCATCAGCCAATATCAACTCAGAGACCCCATAGGATAAGACAGAACTGCTTTTGAGAGTTTCCAAGACTGTAACTGCTTACCAGATTAGAAATCCCCATTTTTCTCCAGAGGAGTTGATTCTGAGGGTTTGAACTTTGGACCTTGAGGCCCACAGCCCAACGTATAACCATTATGCCACCAAGTGTTCCTAGATGCATCAATGGAATATGTTTGGGGATATATATTATGTAGCTAGATATCCTGATATCCCAACATACGGCAATTTTTATATATATGTTTATACAAACCCATTGCTGTAAGGTCAATTTTGACTCATGGCACCCCAATATGACAGAGAAAAACTATGCCTCAGGGTTTTTAAGGTTGTAAATCTTTCCAAAATCATGGTGTTTTATCTTTTTTCCCACAGAGAGGTGCTGGTAAGTTCAAATCATAAACTTTTTTGGGGGCATATGTATGCTTTAACCACTGTGTCATAAATGATAAATACATACATACATACACACACACACATTCTAGTTGTTAGATGCCACCCAGTCAGTTCCAACTCATGGCAAGCCTAGCTAAAACAGATCAAAACACTGCCACGTCCTGTGTCATCCTCACAATTGTTCTTAAGCTTGAGCTCATTGTTGCAGCCACCACTGTGTCAATCCATCTGATCAAGGGCCTTCCTCTTTTTTTTGGCACTTATTTATTTATTTAAATCAGTTTATTGGGGCTTGTACAACTCTTGTCACAATCCATACATCCATCCATTGTGTCAAGCACATTTGTACATTTCTTGCCATCATCATTCTCAAAATATTTGCTTTTTACCTGAGCCCTTGCTATCAGCTCCTCATTTTTCCCCTTGCTGCCTCTCTCATGAACCCTTGATAATTTATAAATTATTATTATTGTAATGTATTTTTAAAAATCAGTTTATTGGGGGCTCGTACAACTTTTATCACAATCCATCCATCCATCCATTGTGTCAAGCACGTTTGTACATCTGTTGCCATCATCATTCTCAAAACATTGCTTTCTACTTGAGCCCTTGATATCAGCTCCTTACTTATTCCCCTCACACCCCACGCCCCTCTTCCCCATGAACCCTTGATAATTAATAAATTGTTACTATTTTGTCATATCTTATACTGTCCGATGCCTCTCTTCACCCATGTTTCTGTTGTCCATCCCCCCAGGGAGGAGGTTATATGTAGATCCTTGTGATCGGTTCTCCCTTTCTACCCCACCTTCCCTTCACCCTCCCGG
>NW_022103947.1:529749-532673 GCF_000313985.2 Echinops telfairi
CCATCAGCTTTCTTCACCACTTTTGCTTATGCACCCACTTGTCTTCAACGATCACGTCAGGAAGGTGAGCATCATGGAATAGAACAAATTGTTTAATAGAACAAAGTGTTCTTGCATTGAGGGAGTACTTGAGTGGCCCTTCCTCTTTTCACTGTCCCTCTACCTTCCCATCATGATGTCTTTCTTCTGGTACTATCTTTCCTGACAACATGTCCAAAGTAGAGGGATACTTCGGTTGTTGAACTCGATTTGTTCCAAATTTGTGTTGGAAGAGCAAAAAGTGTGAGAACTAAACAAGTTTGGCCCATAAGAATTCACGGAGAACCAAATAACTGGTCCTGAAGTGCCAAAATTACACTTTTAAATTTACTTTTCCAGGATTTTAGCACAAAGTTAACAGTCCTAGTTTGTGGATCTATCCCCCAAATATCTAAATATAATGAATACAGGGCATTAAATATCAAAACACAATGCAAGAAATAAAATTAACTTATTTTTCACTACATTTTATTGCTTAAAAACCTGTGGGTTTTCAGAATGGTGTGCTAACATGGGCTTCACTTTAAAAGTCACTCTACCATTCTCACAAAACAGCAGAGTGAACTTATCTTTTATACATAGTTTTGTGACCTGGCAATGCCTTTTCTCTTCGGTAATGAAGGCTCCTATTGGGCATTCCCACCTGCCTGCTCCACCTCCCCCACCCCCCAATAAAAATCCAGTTTCATCTTTGTTGATTACTTGCTGGGGAATGAAAACCTCAGCCACAAGTTTATTAGCTTTTCCTTGGTTTGTATCCATCCCTTCCCCATAGCTCACCGCACTGTGTATCCGTGTCCTTTTTTAGTGAATTTTTCAAATCAGTCATGGCTGGCTTTGAACACTTCAGGATGCTCAGCACTGTGTCCTGCATCATTTTTCATGAAATCCCTATAGAGGATTTTATCCATCTCACCTAGCCCTGTCACCTATCACATCAAGGTGTTTCTCATTCACCCAAATCACTAACTTTCTTTGGATCCATGCATACAATATTTTACACAATTAAAGCCAAAAAATGGCACAATAATGAATGTTTTACCACAGTAAAGCAAGAACTGCATGTTGTCTGTGAGAGAGCATCATGTAGACAGAAGTGGCACCACTTTCTGTCCTAGGGAGTTGTGAAGTCAGACTCACTCTTGGACTATACAAGGTTTTTCCAAGCTATTTTTTTCAGTTCAACTCCTGAGCAAAATTATGAACACCGAGCAGTTATTATTTTGACCTTTGTTATTCCAGTATTGTAAAATTCTAGCTGAGAACCCCAAGACAACCTAAGGATCACTGTATGGGAGACAAAGTCCCACTATCCTCACTAATAAAGACCTTTTTGGTTGAAATTATTAAAAGAAAGAAACCTGTTTATTCCTTTGGCAGTCCATGATGCTGTCCATTTTCTTCACCAACATCAGAGTTCAAATGCATAATTTTTTATTCCATCTGACTTATTCAACTTTCACAAACATATGAAATAGTTGGAAAACCATGGTTTGGGTCAGATGCACCATAGTCTTCCAATTAATCTGTTTGCTTTTCACAACTTCAGAGCGGTCTTGTGCTGAAGGTTTGTACAATGCAATGCATCATTTGACCTCTTGATCTCTGTGTACATTAGCATTGATTGTGAATCACAACACGATGTAACCCTTGGCAACTTCACTCTTTCCTGCATTTATCATGATGTTACCTATTGGTCCATGTGTGAGAATTTTCTTTATTTACATTGAGTTTTCATCCATATCAAAGACTGAAAACCTTGATTTTCATCAGTGAATGCTTCAAGTCCTCCTCACATTCAGTAAACAAAGTTATGTCATATGCATATCTCAGGTTGTTAATAAGCCTTCGTCCAATTCTGATGTCAGATTCTTCCTCATATAGTCCATCTTCTTGGATTACCTGCTTAACAAACAGATTGGATAAGTATAGTGAGAGGATACAATCCTAATGCACACCTTTCCTGATTTCAAAGCATGAAATATTCCCATGGACAGGATCCACACAAACACAAAGTAGTATTCTGGAATTCTCATTCATCTCAAAGGTATCCACAGTTTGTTTTGTTTCATCCAGGTGAATGTCTTTGCATAGTCAATAAAACATAAACTAACATCTTTCTGATATTATCTGTTTTCAACCATGATCCATCTGACCTCAGCAATGATATCCATTGTTCCAGATCCTCTTCCCTTGTTCCAGAACCCCTTCTGATAGGATATAACCCTAACACACAAGAATACAACCCTAACACACACCTTTCCTGATTTTATGCCGTGCAGTATTTCCTTGTTCTATTCTGCTTCTTGATCCATGTACAGGTTCTGTATCAGCACAATGAAGTGATCTTGAATTACCATTCTTTTCAAGGATCTCCATAGTTTATTATGATACACACAGTTGAATGCATCTGCATAGTCAATGGACCCCAAATAAATATTTCTGGTATTCTCTCTTTCAGCCAAGATCTATTTTGCATCAGCAATGATATCTCTGAGTTCACATCCTCTTCTGAAACTGCCTTGAACCTCTGCTCCCTGTCAATGTACTCCTGCAACTATTTTAGGATGATCATCAACAAAATTTTGCTTGCATGGGCTATCAATGATATTGTTCTATAATTTGAGCATTCTGTTGGGTGATCATTCTCAGGAATGGGTACAAATACGGGTTACTTATAGTTAGTTGCTCAAAGAGCTATTTTTAAAATATCTTGCCATAGAAAAGTGAGTGCTACCGGTGCTTCATCAGCTTGTTGAAATTTCTCAAATGATATTCCATCTATTTCTGGAGCTTTGCTTGTGGCTAATGCTTTCAATGCAATTTGGACATCTTTGGTCCTTACTCATATGCTATCTTGAAAGTGCTTGAATGTCGACCAGCTA
>NW_022103947.1:533384-550825 GCF_000313985.2 Echinops telfairi
AGCGGGGAGGAAACATTTAGGAACTAGAGGAAAGTTGTATTTCTCATCATTGTTACATCGCACCCTGACTGGCTCATCTCCTCCCCTACTTTATCTTCTTGAGCTGCCACACACACACCATGAAAGAATAGAGGCATATCTAATGATTAATGCCCTAAATGAAATTCATGATAAGAAATGATTCATCATTCTATGGTTAAATTTAAAATTAACTTTACAATAAATATTTAAGAAACATAAAATAAGCTTTCTTAAATTCAGCTGCAGATATAAAAGGCAATTCTACCACAAAATTGATCCTATGGGATTCTTACTATTAATATCACATTGATGTCAGATAGACTCAAAGTACTAGTAAAAGTTAGCCACAATAATTGTTCTGTCAATAAACTGTTAGCCCATTGCATAGAAATGACATAAAATCCTTTACCATTTGATTTATAAATTTGAACTCAATGAATAGTTGGCATGACTATATTAAAATAAGTGTGTCTATTATATATTTGTTAAATGCTCTTGGGCAGCTTTTGTTTTATCATTGACATGTTGGAGAAAGACAAATATTACCTTATATTAAAAGCAATTACTCTGTATAAACAATTCTAACATAAACAACATGGAAAAGTCTCCACCAGGCAACAATATGATAAGCAGCTGCTATTGTTGAAACTCAGAAATTGAAAAGCATTCACATATTTCTGATCCTCCAGGAGTTTCAGTGTTAATTTGTAATAATAGGTGGCAAAGTATCACAAATGCCAATGTAAGTAAAGAAAATATGAAATGATTAGCATAAAAAACAAAGTGACACAACTGTGTCTTTGGAAATGCTATCTTGATAAAGTAATGGCTAAGCTGAAATACAAAGGATAGGCTATTGTATGAAGAGTGGGGATGTAATCCTGCTTGGTAGAAGGAAGAGGATGTGGCAGTCTCGATGGTTTTGATTTGAGGAGTTGGACTACCATGCTCACAGAACTGTGAAAAGTCCAACATTAGAAGCAGACTAAAATTAAATCTTGCATAACTTTGTCTTGCTAAGTGCTGTATTTTATTGTCCCCCTATCGCTATACAAAGTGTGACCTACACAGAAGGCTATGGCTGAAGGTGGAATCCCAAACACATTTGTGAGATCTATACAGCAAATACTTCTTTTGTGATTACCCTTTATCTATACTGGAGGAATGCGAATAAACTGGTTACCAAACAGAGTTCATTGGAGAAATAACTATAGAAGATAAATATGGTTTGAACTGTTAAAACCTTGTCAGTTTATCCCCCTGCCTCTGATACCCATTGGGCTGGATCTGGTTTTCAACATTTTGTATGTTTTGCTTTCATCCTGAGGTTTAGTTCTGATGTATTTTGTCATTGGAGGTAGCCCTCTTCAATTTTTTTTTCTTCTTTAAAAAAAAAAAGTCATTTTGCTGGGGATTCATACAGCTCTTATCACAATCCATACATCCATCCATTGTGTGAAGCATATTTGTACATTTGTTGCCATCATCATTTTCCAAACATTTTGTTTCCACTTGAGCCCTTGGTACCAGCTCTTCATTTTCCCCTTCCTTCCCCCATCTTCCCACCCTTATGAACCCTGGATAATTTATAAATTGTTATTATTTTTATGTCTTACACTGAACGATGTGTCCCTTCACCCACTTTTCTGTTGTCTCTCCCTCAGGGAGGGGGTTATATGTAGATCGTTGTGATAGGTCCCTCTATTCTCCCCCCAGCTTCCTCTTCCCCTTCTGGTATCACTACTCTCATTATTGGACCTGGGGGGTTTATCTGTCCTGGATTACCTGTGTTTCCAGCTCTTATCTGTACCCGTGTACATGCTGTAATCTAGCAGGATTTGTGAGGTAGAATTGGGATCATGATAGTTGGGGGGTGGGGCGTGGGCGAGCATTAAAGAACTAGAGGAAAGTTGTATGTTTCATCGGTGCTATACTGCACCCTGAATGGCTCGTCTCTTCCATGTGACCTTTCTGTAAGGGGATGACCAATTGTCTACAGATGGGCTTTGGGTCTCCACTCTGCACTCCCCGTGATTCACATTGGTATGATTTTTTGTTCTGGGTCTTTGATGCCTACTATCTGATCCCATCAACACCTCATGATCACAAAGGCTGGTGTGCTTCTACCACGTGGACTTTGTTGCTTCTCAGATAGATGGCTGCTTATGTGTCATCAAGCCTTTAAGACCCAAGATGCTATATCTTTTGATAGCCAGCACCATCAGCTTTCTTCAGCACATTTCTATGACCCATTTTGTCTTCAGCGATTGTGTCGGGTGAACTAAGTGTTTGGGTGAACACTTCAGTGATTGTGTCAGGTGAACTAAGGTGAGAACTAAGTGTTCTTGCCTTGGGGGAGTACTTGAGTAGAGGCCCAATGTCCATCTGCTACCTTAATACTTAACATATAAATACATTTATTTACATATGTACTTGCCTGTATTTAGACCTTTATAAATGCCCTTTGCCTCCTAGTTCCTTCCTCTATTTCCTTTCACTTTCCTCTTCTCTATAATCAAGTTCAGCCTTCATTCGGGTTTCAGTAATTCCTCATTGTTACATTGCTCTTGATCAAGCCCTACCATGCATCCTATACCCTCATTATCGATTTTAGATCACTTATTGTTCCCTTGTCCCTGGGTTTGTTAACACCCACTTCCTTTCCCCATCTCCCCCTCCCATGTCCTCCCAACCATTGGTTCAGTTGTTTTCTCCTCTGGATTGTTTATCCTGCCTATTATTCTAGATAGAAATGCAGAGACTATAATACGCACAAAAACAAGGCAGAGCAAAACAACAAAAGTAAACCAAAATGTAAACAACAACAAAAAAAGAAAAAGACCAAAAAAAAAAAAAAAAGACAAAATAAACAGTTCCAGGTCTGTTTGTTGACCTTTAGGAGCATTTTCCATCAAGTCTGATGGGGTGCCATGCCCTGGCCGCAAAGTTTATTTTTGGTATTCCCTCGGGACTTCATTGCTTTGCCCCCCTTGCTACTCTGTTGCAAGCCCTCAGCATTTTGCCCCGTTGGGTGTGGTGGGATCATATCAGGCACAATTCCCGCACTGTGTTGTCCCTCATAGCTATATGGGTCAGTGAGACACATTTTGTCTTGTGGTGGGGCTGGCCCTGTGGTCCTTTCTGTGCATTGACTGCTGGAGCAGGAATATCATCCTCCGGGCTTGGTGGGCCAGGTTTGTTCCACTCTCTCTCCTTCCCTCCTTGTTTGCTCCTGTGTACTCTGATCAGATGCACCCCTCTCCCTGAGGTGTAGTGTCAATCACCTCTGTTGTGCATTCTTCTGGGAAGGTGAAAGGGGGGATTGTCCATGTAACTGGGATTGCGGCCAGCCCCACAGACCTCTTGATTGCTTCCTGCTTTGTGCCAGTTTGTTGCATTCACGTCTTAGCACACCCGGTTAAAATCTGGTCCCTCTCTCCCTCTCCTATGGAGATATAAACAACACCCTCCCCTTGGGTGGATTAGTGCCCTGTTCCCCCATTACCCATGTATTTTTTCCTTTCATTTCCCCTCCTTTTGAATTAACTGCCATATGCATCCCTGGATTGAGTCTGGCCCCTAACATAGTACCTGGACCTCAACCCCAAAATTTATGTATATAGTAGCTTTTGCCCTATGCTCCTTTTGCATGGTTAAGCTTACCTCAGAGGACTCATATTATACTTGTCCTATTGTGCTTGGCTTACTTCACTTAGCATAATTTCCTCCAGTTCTTCCCATGCAGCAATGAGCTTCATGCATTCATCACTGCTTTTTAGGGATGCATAGTACTCCATTGTATGTATGTACCAGTTTTTTAATCCATTCATCCATTGATGGAAATTTGGTTTGTTTCCAACTCCTTGAAATTGTGAACTGTGTTGTAATGAACATTGGAGCACAGATGTCTGGCAATGATTTGTTTTTTGTCTTTTCTGGGTATATTCCCAGTAGGGGGATTCTTGGGTCATATGGTAGCTCAATTTCCATCTGTTTTAGATATTGCCAAATCAATTTCCATAATGGCTTTATGTAACATAACTATAGGTCCACCAGCAGTGGATGAGAGTTCCTACCTCACCAGAGCCCCACCATCACTTGTTACTTTCTGATTTTTTAATTGGGCTGTCTTTGAGAGTGCTAGGTGGTATCTCATAGTTCTTTTAATTTGCATCTGTTATGTCTAATGATCAGGAACATTTTCTCATATGTTTATTGGCCATTCTGATTTCTGCCCTTCTGAAACTTCTGTTCAGGTCCTTTGCCCACTTCCTCAGTGGGCAATTAGTTTTTTTTCTTTACAGAAGCTAGCAGAGTACTGCAGATTTTAGTAATAAAACTTTTGATGTGTCACTGCTAAAGATCTTTACGCTATCCGTGGTCTCTCTTATTACTCTCTTGGTGAATTCTTTCTATGTACATGGGTGTTTTATCTTCAGTATATCCCACTTGTAAATTTGTGACTCATCTGTATTTGTGTCCTTCCCTGTTTCTGGTAGTCTACGTATTCCCTGTGCCAAAGTTCTCAGGCTTGTCCGAATTCCTTCATTGATGGCCTTAATAGTTGTGGTTTTATTTCAAGGTCTGTGATCCACGTTGAGTTTGTTCTTGTGCATGGAGTGAAGTAAGGGTCTTGCTCATTTTTCTGCGAGTCCATTTTATCTAGCACCATTCATTGAAGATGGCATCTGCTTCCCGTTCGATATTTTTTGGGCCCTTATGAAAGAACAGTTGTCTATATGCTGATGATTTCATTTCTGGGTTTTCAGTCCTTTCCATTGGTCTGAGCATCTGTCATTATTACAATACCATGCCGTTTTGACCACTGTGGCTATATAATAGGTTCTAAAGTCAGGTACAGGAAGCCCTCCCCCTCTGTCCTTCTTTCTGAGGAGTTCTCTGCTAATTCTGGGTTTCTTTCCTCTCCATGTAAAGTTGGTAATTAGTTTTTCCAATCCTTTGAAGAAAGATGATGGTAATTGTATCGGGATTGCATTAAACTTATATAGTGCCTTGGACAGAACGGACATTTTTACTATATTGAGTCTTGTTATCCACGAGCATGGAATATTCTTACATTTGTGGAGGTCACTCTTGTTTTCTTGTAACAGTGTTTTATATTTTTTCTTGTACAAATCTTTTGCTTTCTTAGGTAGGTATATCCCTAGATATTTCAATTTGTGCTTTGCTATTGTGAAGGCTACCAACTTCTTGATCCCCTCTTCCATGGTCTTGCTGATGTGTGTAACAGTCTGATAGACTTTTGTTTGTTGATCTTGTATCCTCCCACTCTGCCATATTCCTCTATTGCTTCCAATACTCGCTGTGTGGAGCTTTTGGGATTTTCCATATATAAAATTATATCATCTGTGAATAACAATAGGTTAATCTCTTCCTTCCTCAGGTGAATACCTTGGATGTCTTTTCTTTGCAGTATGTTTTTAGCTAAGACCTCCAGTCCGATATTAATAAAAGTGCGGACAAAGTTCATCCTTTTTTGGTCCCTCTTTTCAGTTGAATAGTTTTCATCTTTTCTCCATTGACCTCGTTGACTGTTCATATATAGCTTGTATTATATGGAGGAATTTTCCTTCCATTCCTATCTTCTTGAGTGTCTTAAACAGGAATTGGTGTTGGATGTTGCTGAATGCTTTTTCTGAATCTGTCTATATTATCATGTGGTTCTTATGATTTTTCCTGTCAATGTGGTGAATAATACTAATGGTCTTTCTTATGTTGAACCATCCCCGCATCACAGGTTTGACTCCCACTTGGTCATGGTGAATTATTAGTTTTATATACTTTTATATTCTATTGGCCAGTATTTTGTTAAGCATGTTTATCAATGTTCATTAGGGATATTGGTCTGTAGTTCTGGATTCTGGTGGGAGCCTTGCCCACTTTAGGTATCATAGTTATACTAGCTTCATAAGGAGAGTTTGGGAGTTTTCTTTGTTTTTCTATGTTCTGGAAGAGTTTGTGTAGGATTGGTGTCAGTTCTTCCCTGAATAAAATTCTCCTGTGAAGCCATCTGTCCTGTGAGAGTTTTTTTGTTGGTAATCCATTGATAACCTTGTCTATTTCTTCTACTGCTGGATCTGTTGATATTCTTGACACCCATCTGGGATAGTCTAGACAGAAATTTTTTTTCCAAGTATTTTTCCATGTCTTCCAAGTTTTTGAATTCTTTGGAGTACAGTCCTTCATAGTACTGTGTAATTATTCTTTTGATTTCATTAAGGTCCATTGTAATGGCCCCTGTTTCACCCCTCATGCTTGTTATTGAAATTTGTTCCTTCCTTTCTTTGGTTAGGTTTGCCAGTTGTCTGTCAATTCTATTAATCCATTCAAAGAACCAAGTTTTAGCTGAATACGTTTTTTCCATAGTTTTCTTGTTTTCCCTCTCATGAATCACAGACCTGATCTTTATTATTTCTTTTCTTTTGCTATTAGTAGGATGGTCCTGTTGACTCTGCTCTAATTGCCGTAAATTTTGTGTTCACTTATCAATCATAATTCTCTTCTCCTTTTTGATGTGTGCATGCATTGCCAGCAAACTTCCTCCTATAATTGCCTTTGCTGTGTCCCAAAGGTTTTGGTATGTCATATTCTCATTATCATTGGTTTCTAGAAACTTTCTAATTTCATCTCTGATCTGGGCCAGTACCCACTCCTTTGGCAATAGAGTTATTCATCCTCCTATGGTTTGCCCTTGTTTTCTTACTTTTCTTTTTGTTGATTTCCAGCCTTATGGCAAAATGGTCGGAGAGAGAAGTCAGTATGATCTCTATGTGCTTGAATTTACACAGTTTCAACTTGTGTCCCAGAATGTTGTCTATCTTTGAGTATGTACCATGTGGACTTGAAAATGATGTGATTATTTTTTTATTTGGGTGGAGAGCTCAGAAAATATCTATCAGGTTAAGTCATCTAATCGTAATGTTTACATCTGTAGCCTCCTTGTTAAGGTCCTTTCCATGTGTTCTATAATTCTTGGAGAGTGGTATATTAAAGTCACTTACTGTAATTGTTGAGCCTATAATTTCTGTTTTCATCTTTTGGAGCGTTTGACGAATTTTGTGGGTCTCTCATTAGGTGCGTATATATTTATTTTGCTCGTTGGTTCTTAGTCTACTGTTTTCTTGAGCATTATATAGTGCCCCTCCTTATGTCTTATGCTGGCTTTCAGCTTGAAATCAATTTTGTCTAAGAGTAGAATTGCAACTCCTGTCTTTTTTGAATTTCCATTTGCTTGGTATATTTTTCTCCATACTTTCATTCTCAGCCTACTTTTGTCTGTAATTTGTGATGTGTCTCCTGTGGGCAGCAGATTGACGGGTTCTGTTTTCTAAGCTAGTCTCCTTGACTCTGCCTTTTAAGGCCTGATTTCAGTATATTGATATTCAAGGTTATTACATCCATTTGTGGACTTTGTGATGTCATCTTGGACCTTTTACATTAGTTGTTTTCCTATCTCCCTTTCTTCTCAATGTGTTGTGTGTGTGTGTGTGTGTGTGTGTGTGTGTGTGTGTGTGTGTGTTTCATTCCTGCCTTCTTTCCACTCTTGAACCAATGCTATCTTAGGGGCTGTTTTCCTCTGGGTGGGATTGTTCTATGTGATGGTCTCTTATTTGTGCTCGGTGAGTGCTGTTTTTCTGCCCATATGGTGTCAGTAAGGTTCTTTTTTAGGCCTGGTTTCTTTTAACTTAGTCTTTGAGTTTTTCCTTGTCTGAAAAGACTCTTACTTCTCCATCTATCTAAATGATCATTTGGCTGGGTAGAGTATTCTTGGGTTTGCACTAGTTTCCTTCAGATTTTGGCATATGTTTCTCCACTTTCTCATCTGTTTCATCATGTCCACTGATAGGTCTTAATATACTCTTATTTGGTTACCTTTATAGATTACTGCTTGTTTTTCCCTAGTTTCTCTCGTGATTTTCTCCTTTTCTTTCAAGTTGAATAGTTTAACTATTATATGCCTTGGTGACTTCTGAGGATTCAGTCTAGCTGTTGATCCTTTGGCCTCCAGAATGGTTGCCTGGTTTTCATTCATTAAGCTGGGAAAGTTTTCCTCCAAGTATTCCCTTACTATTTTTGATGTTCACTTCTTCATTGTTTCTTTTTCAGGTAATCTAAATATTCTAATGTTGTTTCTATTCATAACATCAGATATGGATCTCAGGTTTCCTTCAGCTTTTCTGGTTATCTTATTTGACTGTTTTTACCTAGTTCACTGGTGCAATTTCTGTCTTCTCAAGTCTGTTGGGAAAGTCTGTGAATTTGCTACTAACTTTTCTATCTCATCTCTTAGGTCTTGTATTTCCCTTTGGTGTATGGTTTCATCTCCTCTATCATTTCATCCCTTTTCTGTATTGTTTCCCTCATATCCTGTATGACTCCAAGCAGAATTCTGAAGATATATTTCTATGGAAGATTAATGTTTGCTTCTTCTATGCATCTTGTTAGATTCAGGACTTCTGACATTGCACTTTGTTTCTTCGATTTTGTTGTTGAGGTTGTTGGGGCAGAATGCTGTTTGTGTTGTGTTGTTTTAGAGGAACACAGCACCATTCTCCAGAGAGTCATTAATAACTGGGCTTCCTCTTTGGGACACTCATAGGAATGTTTCTTCAAACTGCCCTCAACTAATGGCACTGTGGAGTTGAGCTACCACTTTATCCTCATATGGTTTTACTCTTTCCCTAGCCAACCAGTATTCTGTTATTTGGAAGGCCAGTTGGATGGTCCTCTCAGGGAATGCTGGTTGGGTGATTGTGGACCCGTGAGTATGGTGCTGCAAAGGATGATCTCACAGGAAGCCATGGTGGTGTGGCCCATGGTGGCTTGGGGTGCCTCAGAGGGCACCACAGAGAGAAGAACTTTGCAAAATGTGCAGGCAGAGGGCAGGCATAATTTCCCTAGGTGAAGAGGAGTGGCCTGGAGGCCGGTAGTGGCATGTAAGATGAAAAAGGAGAGAAACAAAACAAAACAAAAAACTGAGGCAACTGAGAGTGGTGGGGGGGAGGTAGAGAGAAGAGAGAGAAACAAAGGTAAAGATATTGCTGAGCCCTGATCACCTCATCATGTGGCTGAAGGAATTTAAACCCTTCCCAGAAGCGGTGGCAACCTGTATCTGTGATGAAGTAAAGCCCTTGCTAGCTAAAGGAGCCTGGCTGTGGCCAAGAATGTGGTAGGGCTGAGGTTAAATGTTAGCTGGCCTTAACAGTGGTAAGCTCACTGCTCCTTAAATTCTAGTGGCTCTGTGCCTACTTATCTCTATGATGTTCCTCCTGTGACTCAGCAGTGTGGAAGTTCCCTCTCAGTGACTCTCCTGCACTGATTTCTGAGGAGTCCCTCTGGTGTGTGTTACTCAGTCGCCATCATGCCAGAAGTCCTCTTTTCAATTTTTGTTATGTATTTTTCTGTTTTTTGGTATATGAAAGCCAGAAATGATGATCCTAGAGATAGCAAAGTAGAATAAGGGCTCATGGGACTTAGAGTGGGGCGGGGGAATAAAAGGGAACTGATATCAAGGAGCTCAAGAAGAAAGAAAATGTTTTGAAACTGATTGTTGTAGCAATTTAAAATTAATACTCGATGTAAATAAACTGTGGAATTTTATGATATCTGTATTAACTCCTAATACAATTGTTTTTGGAAAACATAAAAACAAAAGCAAAAGTGATCTACAGAACATTGCCAACGCACAAAATCTTTCTGGCTAGTCTACAATGATGCAAGTACAAAAATGGGAAATGAGGTTTTCAATATTTTATGAAATTTTATACATTAGTTTTTTATGTTAAATATAATGATAAAAATTAGGGCTTGTTTTTTTTATATCTTTGTTTTATCTTTACATAGTTTTTAGTTATTTTTTACTATTAACTGATATTTCTAAAAATATCAGCATAAAATTGTTGGAACTTTTTTTTTCAAAATGGTCTTTTCTCATAAATAGTTTAGAATCACTTCCCAAACTAATTCTGATTTTATGTTGACCCATGAGTTGCTCTTACCTGGTCAGAGGAACTGAAATTTATAATGATGAGTGGGAGTAACTTGTTTTTATCTATAGGTGTTTCTCAATTACAAAACGTTGTTATTTCACAAAATGCAAATATATTGTTGATCTTCCCAAAAACCTTTGAGGATGTTATGTGTATGTATATGAGTATATTTGATCTAATGTTACTTAGCTCATAAATGACAAACTCTATTTTGGTTTAGAGAACATCTAACCTCAGGGGTTTATATAGGAGACCTCCCTATTAAAAGGTCTTGCTCATTTTTATTCATCCAAACTCTTCAAGGATTGATAACAAGCTAAAAAGGTACAGAACTGGGGTATAATTTTCCTTTCTGAGTGATTCACCTTTCATAACAGGTTCTAAAGCATGGTATGGATGGCAAATGCCCCAAGCATCACTGAGGCAGGCTTGCCACGTACTTTCCAGCACCAGCTATGAGTGATCCTTCACAAAGTTAAAGCTAACACTTCTATATTACAGTGCCCTCATGAATCAAGATAGATTATAATTTTGCTCTGAAGAGTGTAGAATGAGATGTTCCCAGTTTACTGGGGATGGTGGTGGTGGGGATAATTTTATCAGTGAAATAAAAGATCACATTTTAATTTTTATTAAGTGCCATAAATGGTTAAGTAAAGGTTAATGGGCTTGGCTTGCAATTTTGAGATGTTGTTATGGTAAAATTACCTAAAAGATAGGTGTCAGATGTTTGTACAGGGTACAATGTTAGTGCTAGACAAGTTAGAGCTATTTTCTGTAGATACAACTTTGGCTCTTGCCAGAATACTAAATATTACAAACATGCTGTGGAATTTTATAGCACAACATACACACACACACACATATACACACACTAAATATTAAGCTTTCAGATAATTGAGAATTGACAGTAAAAATTTGTCTTCTACTTCCTCTGGAGAAAAATCCTACTGTCTCTGATTTATAGAAAAAAACATGTCCTTGATCAGGAACCAAGAGATCTAATTGTTTTCTATTTTAATACAGCACGCCAATTATATTTTATTTCTCCAAGGATGTAAAATTGCGGAGCTTTCATTCTTCATCTGTACAGAAGCTCTGATGTAAATCCTTTACACATTGCTTGATTAACAACCTTTGAAATAGATTTTGTTCTGGGAATTGTGACAACACTTGAACTGCATCACACAGTTAATACTACATCTCTCTGGCATCTTGTTAAAAAGAATGATGGCAAGCAAACCAATTTAGTAACAGAAAATTTTCAAACCAAGAGTAAGTAGGTTAGGGCACTCGAGCCATCAATTTAATTCACCACAGTTTAGGATGTGTAACTACAAGTAAATATAGCAGCTGACCACCAAATTCTCATCAGTTGTAAGTGCTTTCAATTAATGTTATAGTTTCTAAGAGACTGATAGAGATTGGTTCATCTTGAAACTATCAGTTGCTAGCAAGGCACCTTTGTCAAAACTTGTCTTTCTCTCTTAGACTTAGTTTTCTTATTCATGAAATATCAATAATAATAGCATCGATCTCATGGTGTAAATGAGGTCATGCATACAAGTCATTTGCCATATCTGACACAGAGTAAAAGAGTAAAGTCATATTAGTGACATTTCTCTGACTAGTTGATGGCATGTCATTGTTGAACTGTCGGAATTTCCTTTTCTTAGTAGTACTTTAAAGAACATACTACACTATAATAAGTATAGCATATGTTTAGTAGAAAAACCACATTAACAAATTTAGGCCATAAAAATGTTCATTAGAGACATTAGTAGTATAACACTGACATTCGTTGTTTTTTTAAAAGCTTTATAGTATATGATTTGGAATTACAGCTTGAATTTCATGTACTCCTCTTTACAAAATATTGCTAAGACAAAGTCTGTATCTTACCATGAGTTCAGTAAAGTTTGACACGTGTTTAATGAATCTATTTGCTGGAAGCAATAGGAAATAAAAATCTCTCCCAGGGTATCTTCCCTTAGAAAAACCATCAGATGCAAATATCTACATATGCCATACAAGGGAAAATACTTTTATAAGTACATAGCAACCAAATCAACATTTATCAAATGAAGTCAAAGGGGAAAATAAGTTTTCACACATAGATAAGATAAATGGCTTTGAACAACTGTAGTCAAAAGTTCAGTGGGTTTACCAAAATAATGAAATCTTAGAGCCAGAAAATATACTAGCAACAGTCCTAGCATAAAGACATTATGTACAAGGCTAAGTAAAAAGAGCATTACTATAAAATTACAGAAACTTTATTCAACAAAAATATATACATGTGAAGCTATTAGTTATCGACATATCCTCCATGATAGGATTTTGTGAGACTAATATATCTTAATAGCAAATGCCTTCCTACAACAACATACACAGTGACTATACATGTGAAATTCTAATGATAGAATGTATAGAAATTAAATTGACCACAGCTATGCAAAGAGATAATGGAGAAGCTCAATATGAGCAGCCAAAAAGAGGCCAGAGATTGATTCTGGAACAGATCATCAATTTCTCATATTTAAGCCTAATATGAAAACAAGCCCACAAGACTCAATCCATGACCTGATATATGCTACCTGAATTTCGAGAGCAATAGATGCAGCTTTTTGAACACTAATGGCAGGCAATCTTGCAATCTGTGGGATAACATCAAGAACATCACATATGAAGAAAAAGAAAGATGATGTCAAGGAGTCCATGTAGGAAAGAAATTGTTGCAAACTGTGGTGGCAGTTGTACAATTCTACTTGACATGATTGAAATATGGAATGACATGATATATTTATTAAATCCAAACTAATAAAAAAAGGAATGAAAGAAAACATCAGTGTGGGTGTCAGGAATTTTGCTCTTCATAATAGAGTAGCTACAGCAAGTGGAAGAAAGGATGAAGTAAAAGGGCGGAACAGAAAATTTCAAAGGGCAGCACAAGAAGACAAAGAAATGTGAAAAGAGCTGGAGTTATAAAACCAAAAGGGAAGAACATGCTCAGCATATGTTAAACTGAAAGAACTAAAAAAAAGAAGCCCGAGCTTCAAGTTTTAATATTATAAGATTGTATGGCTAAACTATTGTACAATGCAGAAAGCATTTTTTAAAGATTAAATGAATACACAGAGTTGCTCTGCCAATACAAAAACTATTTTTATTTCAATCATTTTAATACGTGTCATATGATCAAGACCAAATGGTACTAAAGGAAGAAAACCAAGCTGAACTCACGACGTAAGCCAAAACCAGGGTTCCAGGAATACCAGTAGAAATGTTTCAACAAGCAAATGAAGCTCTGGGAGCACTCATTCAATTATGCCATGAAAATTATCAAAGAAATGTAATTAAAATCATACACAAAGTTTTTAAAAATTGATTATAACAGTCATCCACAGGGAGCTGCCATAAGTCCAAGCCAGATTCAAAAGAGGATGGGATATAAAGGATATCATTGTTGATGCCACATGGATCTTGACTGAAAGCAGATAATACTAGAAAGATGTTTGTTTTTGTTCTATTGACTAAAGAACAGGATGAGACAAAACAAACTGTGGATACCTTTGAGATGAATGAGAATTCCAAAATACTACATTGTGTTTGTGTGGATCCTGTCCATGGGAATATTGCATGGTTTAAAATCAGGAAAGGTGTGCATTAGGATTGTATCCTCTCACTATACTTATCCAATCTGTTTGTTAAGCAGGTAATCCAAGAAGATGGACTATAGGAGGAAGAATCTGACATCAGAATTGGACGAAGTCTTACTAATACCCTGAGATATGCATATGACATAACTTTGTTTACTGAATGTGAGGGGGGGCTTGAAGTATTCTCTGATGAAGATCAAGGATTTCAGTCTTCAATATGGATGTAAATAAACAAAAATCCTCACACATGGACCAATAGGTAATATCATGATAAATGCAGGAAAGAGTGATGTTGCCAAGGATTAAATCTTGTTGTGATCCACAATCAATGCTCATGGACATAGAGGTCAAGAGGTTAAATAATGCATCAAATTGGATAAATCTGCAATAAAAGACTTTTTTAAAGTGTTGAACTACATGGATGTTACTTTGAAGACTAAGGTCACCTGACCCAAACTGTGATATTTTCAATTACTTCATAAGAACATGAAAGATAGACATTGAATAACGAAGACTGAAGAGCAGATGTACCGGAACTCTGGTGTTGGTGAAGAATATTGAAAGTACTGTCAATATTCAAAGAATATTGAAAGCATTGCCAATGAAGAAAAAACCAATTTGTCTAAAAAGAAATACATCCAGAATGCTTCTTAGAAGTGAGGATGATGAGCCTTTTTCTCATGAACTTTGCACCTGTTATGGGGGGAGAAAGTCGCTGGAAAAGGGCATCATGTCTGTTAAAGTAGAAACACAGGGCAAAGAGGAAGACTGTCACGGAGACGGATTGACACAGTGGCTGAAGCAATGGCCTCATACATCACAACATCCTCTTAGAAAGTCACATGGCCAGAGAGCTTTCCATCTGTTGTATATAGAATTTTTGTGAGGCAGAATTGACTGGCCGTCGCTTAACAGTAACAAGACATTTGGGTCATTTTGTTTACTTTTGCTTTTTGTGTATGTGTATGTAATGTTGTTGTTGTTTTTTCTTTTGTCCGTATAATCAGGCCACTCAGAGGGAGATATTTTAAGGCACTGTCTGCATGAATGGCTATATGAATCACAGAAGTGAGCAGTTTCTAGCCTGTTAGCCTAAAACAAGATGGACAGCTAGATAAGAAGTATTGGTCTAGAATATGTACACGGGTACAGATAAGAGCTGGAAACACAGGGAATCCAGGAAAGATAAACCCCTCAGGACCAATAATGAGAGTAGTGATATCAGGAGGGGAAGGGGAAGGGGAAGGTGGGGGGAGAATGGGGGAACAGATCACAATGAACAACAGAAAATTGGGTGAAGCGAGATGTGGTAGTCACCTAATCTGATGTCAATTTAAGGATTAAGAGTGTAGGGGGTAGTCTAGGCTGTCAATCTGGAGAAAGCCAGTGAGACTTCTGTGGGCATGGCCTTCCCCTGAGAATTCTGGGAAATCTGGTACTTCCTTCTTGGAGGCGGAAGACACTTCTCTCTCTCTGCCACTTCCTGGGAGACATTGCAGAAGACAAGCCACATGGATGCAACCAGACCTTGGGAGCCAGCGTAGCCATAGAGAGACCCCTGCCAGCACTGAGATGCTTATAACGCCACTGGACCCAAAGACTTCCTACCCACTGGCTTGTGATCATCCTGCCTTTGGCTTCATTGCATGTGTTTCATGAGTCTGAAGAGGGCTTCATACATTGGTATCAGACACATGGGTAAATATCAGACTTATGGACTTGATCTGGACTGGGCTGGGTTGTTTTCTCAATGTTCAATTGCTCTTGTATATAAATCTCTTTCTTATACACATATGTGTGTCTATGGATTTGTTTCTCCAGCCCACCTGGACTGACACAGGAGACATCAGTCCGTGTAAGACATAAAAAATAACAATAATTCATAAATTATCAAAAGTTTGTGAGGGAGGTGGTGCTGGGGAGGGAGGGGAAAGAAAAAAAAATAAGGAGCAGATACCAAGGCCTCAAGTAGAGAGAAAACGTTTTGAAAATGATGATAACAACAAACACATTTGTACATTTGTTTTCATCATCATTTTCAAAATATTTTCTCCCCCTCTCCTTTGTCCCCTCCTTGCCCAACCCTACATCCTTTACTTATTTATTTATTGAGCCATATCTTACATGATCTCATATATACATTCACTTGCAATTCTCTTGTTCTCTCCCCTCAAGTAGAGCTATACTATCATTAATGCTATCACCTTTCCTACCCCTACCCACACCCCCCTCTTACCATACCGTCAGGGAACCATTACTCCTGTTACTATTTCTGAAAGGTTATCTATCATGGCTTTCAGGTGTCAAATGGTCTTAATTACACAAATGAACATATGCAAAGTCTAGCATGGTTAATAAGGTAAACAAAATGAAAATCATAATAGAAAGAGGAGGACATATTAAAGAACTAGAGGACAGTTATGTATTTCATCAGTGCAATACTGCACCCTGGATTTATCATCCCTTTCATGTGGCCCTTCTGAGAGGGACCGATCAGTTATTTTTAAATGATGAGATTATAAGCTTTTGTTCTTTTATTTTTATATAACATGTAGTAATTATGTATGATTTTTATAATTATAAACAATTTATATGAAGATTTTAAATGTTTTACCCATCATTACAGTAATTTATATCTAGAAATTTCTTTTTACTGCATTGAAAGACTGTATGGTAAAGAGTACTTTAAAATCTGAATATCTATTTTAATTTGAATGTCACTGCATCTTGAACATACTTAGGGTATTACACCTGCCTAGTACATTTGCAATTTTATTGCTGATATATTCTCTCCATGCTAATCTGCAGGAACAATTATTACTGCTGTATTTTAGAAAGAGTGTTCTTATTTGTGGTATTGTTAAGCTGAACTCTAGGAAGTTGGGAAATACTTTAGCCCTTTAATTTTTCTTTACAATGTTGCATTTCAATTACATTTCATTTTAGCATTCACTATATGTAAATATGGGGAGGTGTAAGATAGTCAATTATGGATGCTCTATTTATAGAGTTTTTGTAATTCCAACCTGCTTCCTCTATCAACACTTGAGCCAGGCAAATCATAGAAGTTATTCAACCAATATTTATTAGACAACAACCATGAGCAAGAAAAAGTAGTCTTTAATTTAAAATATTAGCATCTAAATGGAAGCTTATCTTTCTAGAAAAATAAGAGGCATCTGGTATGCTAGTTAGCAGCACAGACCTCAAAAATCAGTCTATATTCTATGCAGTTTAATATTTGGATTCCTCATTACAAATAAGTAAAATTAAAAATGGTTGCTATAAAGATTGTTTTGAATGGCAACGAGGGACTCTTTATGAGAAGAGAAAGCCTCGTGTTTCCCCCACGGGGTAGTCACCACCAGGGCTCCTGACACATAAAGAAGCAGTGATAAAATTAAAGAGACAGATTGAATATAAAGGTCTATACAAATTAGTTCTCTAAAGATGTATACAAATAGATTTTACACTCAATGAAATAAGAAAAGCATACAATAAGTGAATGTAGAAATATAGTAAAAAGGAGAAACAATAAGACTCTATACCATATCAAAACATTATTCAGGAGCACTGGGTTAGGAGGCAGGAGAGAAGCCAAGCATTGAGGAAGAGAGGGTGTAAGCATGGATAACCAAATGTGTGCTTCTTTATTTATTTCACTAGTTAGTGATGAGTCCTAACATGTCACTACCACTGAGTCCATTCTGACGCATGGTGACCTCATAGGATAAACTAGAACTGCCTGTGT
>NW_022103947.1:552782-554309 GCF_000313985.2 Echinops telfairi
CTTTGTCTTCAGCAGTTGTGTCGGGAAGGTGAGCATCATAGAATGCCAATTTAATAGAAGAAAGTATTCTTGCATTGAGCAAGTACTTGAGTGGAGGCCCAATGTCCTTCAGAAACTTTAATTCTTTACAGGAGTAGAAAGACTCATCTTTCTCCCAATGAGCTGCCAGAGTAAAACTGCTGACCTTGCCTCTAGCACTTTTCTCACATTAGGAAGCATCAATATGTTTTATTTCATTCTGATGCTGATATTTCAACCTCTTACAGGATCCAGTCTTGTGGTCAGTGAGGCCAATCACAGAACAGTTTCAGAGATATCTGGCCCTTCCAGGTGACATCTGAATCCAACCTGTTTGCTTCTCATTATTATCTGGTGAGTTGACAGAGACCTACAGAGACTTAAAGAATGTTGTTATTCTGTTTGCTTGCTCATGGACAACCATTATTTCCCATGGTTATCCTGAAACCTGATTTAATGTAAAACATCTGTATGTGGCTCTCCAAGGGTGTGAATTCCAAAATAAGAAGTATATATTCTCTGTGTATTCTGTGTTTAAATGGGACATCATTAAGGAGTTGGTGTTGCTGTCAGTTTCCTCACTGGTACGACCTTCTAATAAACCTTATCTTTTCCCTCTGTGATGCTCCAGGGCACAGCATATACTAACAGTAACAGAACTACTTCCCTGATCTTTCCCCTTCCAAATTTGTTTTGTTTCACAAACTCAAAGAACATTTCAAAGAAAAAAACTATCTGAATCCCTTAAGGATGAAGAAACTGCTATTTTCACATGTTGTAAATTGAAGACCGTAGAATTCTTTGGGCAATGGTTAGAGAGATAGAAATAGCAACTTCCAAATAGACCTATTTGGAGGATGTGCCAATAATCAATAGTTTCACATTTTGGTATTTAATAAAGATGTCTATGATTTTGTAGCAATCCTTGCTAACTTACCTTCATATTAAAGTGAGTCTATTCCTGATTGGTTAACATTTGGTAGCAGGGGAATGTCATTGCTCAGTTGGACTGAAATTGTTGCTGATTAATTTGACAGGTTTAAAATTATCCACATGCTCTTTGCTACCATGACTACCAAACAATTTGTATTTTACTATGTTTGTAGGAACACCTTTCTTACTACCTTTCTAATCTCTTTTAAGATTTAGATAAAAAGCCTAGAATATCTAGAAATATCAACAAAGTATGTAAGGAAAAAAACATGAAATACAAAGATAAAAAACAGGCAAAATAGTTTTGGTATTTTTACTGATGAGAAAACCATTTCCATATGGGGAGCTTTAATTTTAGAGCTGACAAAAAAGCTTGCCTTTGTTACTAGTAACCATAAATTATACACCATATATTAAAATACACAATTTAAAGCTATCTCTAAGCAAAAACCGCAGAAAATTGTAGATGTCACCATACTTGAAGAAATATATGCCATATTTGAAGGTTTTTCCTTGAAGGCACTTCCTACTTCCCTGAAGCACAGTGAGAATTGGCCACAAAGGGAAAGCAGATCT
>NW_022103947.1:554925-561279 GCF_000313985.2 Echinops telfairi
TCATGCCTTCATGTAAGTTCAGGATTAGAAACCATATGCTTCACGTTTAAAATTAAAGCCAGAATAAAAGTAGACCTGTTGTTGTGCACCATCACGTGACTCCCAATGCACAGGGACCTTGCGCACAACAGAAGGAAGCACCCGTGCCTCCACCATAATTGTTCTTCTGTGTTTCAGTCTCTGTGCCATTCCGTCTTGGAGAGGACGTCCTGGTTTGGTTTTGTTTATTTTTGGTCACTGTTGTGGTAGGTACATAATTTTGTGTCAAATTGAAGATATAAAAGTGTAGGGATGGAGTCTAGCCTGTCAATCAGGTCACAACCTGATGGTGCCGCCTTGTGGGCATAACTTTCTCATAAGGAGGGTCCTGAGAACCTTCACCTCTTTTCTAGGGACTGATGTCTTCTTGTAATGTGTCCAGAGTACATTCCTGCCTCTAAAATGAGGATTCTAACTGTATTTCTTCCGAGACAAATTTGTTTGTTCTTTTCACAGTCCATGGTACTGTCAATATTATAGGCTAGCACCATAATTCAAATACATTGATTCTTCTTCAGTTTTCATGTTCAATATCCAACTTTCATATACATATGAGGCAATTGAAAAAATATCATTGCTTGTGTCAGGTGCACTTTAGTTCTCAAAGTAACATCCTTGCTTTTCAACATCTTAAATAGGTCTAGTGCAACAGATTTAACCAATGGAATGTGTCCTTTGATCTCTCTACTGCTGCTCCCATGAGCATTGATTGTATATATAAACAAGACAAATTCCTTGACAGCTTCAACCTTTGCTCCATGAATCATGCTGTTACCTACTGGTCCAGATGTGAGGATTTTTGTTTTCTTTACATTGAGTTGTAATGCATAAGGCTGCAATCTTTGATCTTCATCAGCAACTATTTCTAGTCCTCCTCATGTCCAAGCAAGCACGATTGTTTAATTGGCATATTGTGAGTTGTTAATGAGCTTCCTCAAATACTGATGCTACATTCTTCATATAATCTAGTGTCTCTGATTATTTGCTTAGTATACAGATTGAATAAGTATGGTGAAAGGCTAAAACCCTGATGCACACCTTTCTTAATTTTAAGCCATGCAATATTCTATTTTTCTGATTGTACAACTGCCTCTTGATCCATATGCAGATTTTGCATGAGTACAATGAATTGTTCTGGAATTCCCATTTTTTTCAAGGCTATAGTTTGTTATAGACCACACAGTTGAATGTCTTTGCTTCGTCAAAAAAACAGTTAACATATTTCTGCTGTCCTCTGCTTTGAACCAAGAGCCATCTGATATCAGCAATGATATACCTTGTTCCACATCCTCTTAAATCTATCCTGAATTTCTTGCAGTTCTCTGTCAATGTACTGCTACAATTGTTAGATGATCTTCAGTTAAATTTTACTTGTGTGTGAGATTTCTGATATTGTTTGATAATTTGAGCATCTGTTCAGTCACCTTTCTTTGGGATGGGTACAAATATGGATCTCTTCCTGTCAATTAGCCAAGTAGCTAGCTGTCTTCCAAATTTTCTGGCATAGACTAGTGAGTGCTTCCAGTTCTTCATCAATTTATTGAACCATTTAAATTATATTCCATCAATTCCTGTATTCTGGTTTTGGGCTAATGCTTTCAGTGCAGCTTGAACTTCTTCCCTAAGCACCATTGGTTTTTGCTCATATGAAATGGTAAAATGTTGACTGGTTCCTTTTGGTACAGTGACTGTGCATTCTTTTCATCTTCTCTTAATGCTTCCTGCATCACTCAATGTTTTGCGCATAAAATCCTTCATTATTGAAACTTAAGACTAGAATTTTTTTCTTGCGTTCTTTCAGTTTCAGATATGCTGCGCATGCTCTTTACTTTTGCCTTTTTAGATATTTTCACATTTCATAATATTATTTTACTTTGTCTTTTCGAGCTTCCCTTTGAAATTTTCTATTCAACTCTTTGACGTCATTATTTCTTCCTTTTTCCTTAGCTACTCTGCACTTAAGAGTAAGTTACAGACCTATGTTGGTCTTTCTTTTCTGTCTTTCTAATTACAGTGCTAGGACAGGTTGGGTAAAGAATCAAATCCAGTGACACTTATTTATGTGTAAGAAAGAGTTTTATATCAAGAAGCTTTATATATTAGGAAAACATCCCAGCCCAGTTCAACTCAAGTCCATAAGTCCAATATGAGTCCATAAATTCCTCTTCAGACTCATGCAGTCACAAGCAATGATGCAGAATGCAGGAAGATCACAGCCCAGTGGGTGCGGTCTTGTGAATCCAATGGTGATGGACACACCTCCAGGGCTCTGGCTGACATCAGGGTCAGCCAGCAGGAGGGTGAAGGCAGAGAGAGAGGGAGAGGTTCCTAGAGCTCTCCTTATGAGAAGGCCACTCCCACAAGGAAGCACCATCAGGCTGTGACCTGATTGACAGGTTGAATACCAACCTATACTATTATATACATTCAAGTTGACATGAAATTATGTAACTACCACAATTAACATTTGATTTCTTCAGGTATGTTTTTTTTATATCTTCCCACAGCTCATCAGATCTTTTGTCATTAGTGTTCAAGGAGTCAAATGGGATATACTGAAAGCTATATTTTGGATCTTGGGAACTTGCTTTAATTTTCTTCAGCCTCAGTCTGCATTTACACACCAATAACTGATGGTCTGTTCCTTAGTCAGCCCCTTGCCTGGTTTAGCTGCTGATGTGGAGCTACTCTATTGTCTCTTCACACAGATATAGTCAATATCTGTGTGTACCATCTGAGGAAGTTCATGTGTATAGTCATCCTACATGTTGTTGAAAAAGCAGTATTTGAGATGAAGAAGTCATTGGTTTGGCAATATTTGATCATACACTCTCAAGTGTCATTTCTTATCACCAAGGTCATATTTTCCAACTACTGTTCCTTCTTCATTTTAACTTTTTCATTCCAATCACCAATAATTATCAATGCACTTAAATTGAGTTTTTGATCAATTTCAGACTGAAGACCTTGGTAAAATTCTTCAACTTCTATCAAAAGTAAATTTGGGGGATAGAGTGTGGCATCCCATCAGACTTGACTGGAAAGCACTCCTAAAGGTCAAAAAACAGACCTGGAACTATTTGTAAGCTTTTCCCTTTTTGTCATTGGTTTTCTTTTTGTTGTTGCTATTTTGTTTTGTTTTTTTTAAGTTGTTGCTGTTGATGTTTTGTTGGTTTTGTCTTCCTTTGTTGTTTTGCTTGGCTTTGCCTGGTTTTTGCGCTTATTAATGTCTCTGCATGTCTATCTAAATAAGATAGGTGGGATAAACAATTCCAAGAAGAAGTCAGGGGAAACAGCAGTTCTGTGGGGACATGTGAGAAGGGGAGGTGGGAGAAAGGAAGGGGAGTCACCAGACCAGGGACAAGGGAACAACAAGTGAACTAAAATCAATGTAGAGAAGGCTGTAGGAGGCCTAGTGGGGCTTAATCAAGAGCAATGTACCAGTGAGGAATTACTGAACCCAAATGAAGGCCAAACATGACAGTGGGACAAGAGGAAAGTAAATGTAAATAGAGGAAAGAGCTACGAGGCAAAGGACATTTTTATAGGCTTAAATACAGGCATGTACATATCAAAGTATATTTATAAATAACAATAGGGAAATAGAGCTATGTACTTATATTTGTATGTTAAGTATTAAGGTAGCAGATGGACATTGGGCCTCAACTCAAGACTCAAGTACTCCCTCAATGCAAGAACCCAACATGATTGCTGAAGACAAAATGGGTGCATAAGAAAATGTGGTGAAGAAAGCTAATGGTGCCTAGTTCTCAAAAGACATAGCATCTGGGGTCTTAAAGGCTTGAAGATAAACAAGCAGCCATATAGCTGAGAAGCAACAAAGTCCACATGGGAAAAGCACTCCAGCCTGTGTGATCATGAGGTGTCGATGAGATCAGGTAGCAGGCATCTAAGACCCAGAACAAAATCATACCAATGTGAATGGAAGGGGTGGGTGGGGCATGGAGTGGAGACCCAAAGCCCATCTGTAGACAATTGGACATCCCCTTATAGAAGGGCCACAAGGAAGAGACGAGCCAGACAGGGTGCAGTATAGCACTGATGAAACATACAACTTACCTCTAGTTTGTTAATGCTTCCTTCAACCCACTATCATGACCCCAATTATACCTTACAAATCCTGATAGACCAGAGCATGTACACGGATACAGACAAGAGCTGGAAACACAGGGAATCCAGGACAGATAAATCCCTCAGACCAATAATGAGAATAGAGATACCAGTAGGATAAGGGGAGAGTGGGGACAGAAAAGGGGATTGACAAAAGGATTGACATATAACTCCCTTCTAGGAGGATGAACAACAGAAAAGTGGGTGAAGGGTGACAGAGGATGATGTAAGATATGAAAATAATAATCTATAATTTATCAAGGGTTCATGAGAGAGGGAGGGTGGGGGAAGAAGGGTAAAAATGAGGAACTGATATCAAAGGGTCAAGTAGAAAGAAAATGCTTTGAAAATTATGGTGGCAACATATGTACAAATGTGCTTGACACAATGGGTGAATGTATGGATTTTCATAAGAGCTGTAAGGGCCCCCAATAAAAATATTTAATAAAAAATAATTATTCAACTTCTTTATAACTAGTTTTAGTGATTGGTGCAAAAATTTGAACCTTAGTTATATTGACTTTATTTCATTTTATTGACTGGATACTATGCTATCACAGACACCATTGTACATCAAGATAAATCTTAAAATATCCTTTTTTGACAATGAATGTGCCACCATTCCTCTTGAATCTGTCATTCTTTGACTAATAAGCCAAGTGGTTTCTGATTCAAAATGGTCAATACCAGTCTATTTCAACCCTCTAATGCCTAAAATATTAATCTTTAAGTACTGCATTCCATGTTTGGTGACTTTTAATTATTCTACATTTATACTTAAGATATTCAAATTCCATTTTTCTTCAAATTCCAATTATTAATAAATGTTTACAGCCTTTTCTTATGTTGAGTTGCTTCCTATCAATAAAAAAGGTCCTTAGTCTTTATTGCCTATGGCTTTACTCTGTCCACATCATCATGGTTGACTCTTACTTTGAGAAAGTAGCTCTTCTTCCTGAATATTTTGAGTGCCTTCCAATCCAAGGAGTGCATTGTCTGGTAGTATTTCTCACAATGTTCTGCGGATATTCATGAAACTTTCAGTATCTGACTATGTTCTTCTGCTATCCATAGACTTTCCATGCCAATTCCTCTGCATTAGACAGCCAGTTCTTCTTTATAGTCTGCTCTTAGTCTGGGAACTCTGCTGTTTACTTTCAGTGATGCTGGTGGTGTTTGAAATACCACTTACATAACTTCAAGCATTATAGCAATACAGGCCATAACAATACAATAAACTGACAAACAGGTGTCTGTCAAAACTGACAATTGCTAAATCTAAGTCCAAGCTTCTCTAGGTTTGAGGTGACTTTCCAGTAACTACACTGTCTATATAAAGCTTTCTGGTCTTTAGAGGCAGATAATGTCCAAAAACCTTATAATGTATAACCCAAAATAACCATGTACAATCAAAGATTAAAGTAAATCCAAATAATCAGGGAAATTTTACTTAAAAATTTGGAGGGGTGTTCCTTCCTCTACTTTTGTGCTACTTGCCATGATTCATTGCAATGGCCAGAAGAACTCACAGACACTGACCACCGTTACAGGGTTTATTAGGCAATTTAATATGTTATAATTTAGGTGAAAAGGGTCAGGATATAGCTGTTCCATCAAGATAGTTTCTTCTATGATTTGTCTTCAGGGAGGCCTATCTCTGGCCCTCATTGAGTTAGCCTGGCTTCTGCCCTGTTCAGGCAATGTTCCAACATTCTTTAAGGGTTGACAATCAGTGCCCGAAAGGCACACCACTCTGCTGTAAGCCCTGACCCAAAGGTACTCAGTTCCAGCTCCACGGGTCATGAAGCATAGCTTCTCAATTAAGTGTCCAGAGGCACACACTCAATTATACAGTCTCTTGACCCAGCTCAGTCAGTTTCACTTTCTCTGTAGATTGGCAAGTACACTAATCTGTCTCCTGCTGTGGCTTCTGGTTCTGCCCTGGCTGCTTCTCTTCCACTTTTCTGGCATCAAAGCTGCCTCTGGGATTGAGAAATCTCAAGTTTCAGAGGACTTCAAATTGACTTCTGGCTCTTTTCTATTGCTGAAATCCCTCCTTGAGTGTCTGAGATGGTTAAGTTTATACTCAGCAGTTAGCAACTACAATTAACCTAGTTAGCAATCATTCCATGCAGAATCATATAATCCATCAGTATCTTACCTCACATTGCAGACACATCAGGA
>NW_022103947.1:563530-568882 GCF_000313985.2 Echinops telfairi
ATCAAGAACCAAAAAATCATATCATTGTGTGCCCACTTCCCAATATGATTGCATGCTTAAATTTTTCTAAAGAGATGATGCAATGAGTAAGATGGCGAGGAATAAAAAATAAATAAAAATAAATATTTTTTAATGGTGAGAAATTACAACGAATAAATGACACTATAACAAGTCAAGAATGATAAAATTCAGAAAATAATTTATTATCCTGGGGGAAATTATTGAAATAAATAAATAAATAATTGGTCACATCAGAAGCTTAAAATTTGTGAACTTGAAGATAGGCCACTAGAAACTACTCACCAAAAATAAAAATCTAAATAAAGTAAACAGCACTTCAGTGACATTTTAAACCTTGTGAAGCCAACAAACAAATGAAAGGAGAAATTAGAAAGAATGACAGCTCCAAAAAATGGCAATAGGTTGGCTGAACTTATACCAACTATGATGAAAAGTTTTCAACTTACCTACTCAAAAGTTTTCCCCAAAATCCAACTGTCGGATTACAAATAGAAGTGTATAAAAGAGCACATCAGAGTCAAAATGCTGAGAACTAAAGAAAAGGACAAAAAGTTAAATGCAGTCAACTATATGAAAACAGCACATACATGGAAACAGGGGTAATAATCACATAAAAACAAAGGAGTCCAGAAGACAATAAATAAAAACAGGAAAACACTCTATTTAAATTTCTGTATGCAGCAAAAAATGATAACCTTCAAAAATGTGAAATATATTGTAAGATAAACAAAAGTTGAGAGGTTTTTCATTAGCACACTTGTTCTAAAATAAATACTAAGTAAAATACAATTACTCCTGAGGAAATTTTCAAATGTAAAGGGAGAATAAAGTGAACACATAGAGAAAGGCTGTCTTTCCTTTTTATAAAGAAAACAAAAAACAATGCAGAAAATACAATAAGGGACTGTGGGAGCTTGGAACACTTATTGAAGTAATATATATACTAACAATAGCAATCAGGAAAAAGTGGGATAAGTGGAATAATACTCTTGGTGTGGTGGTTATATGATGGCTACTTACTTCATTAGGAGTTTGAATCCACCATCTGATCCATGGATGAAAGACTGGACTTTCTACTCCCATAAAGAGTCTCAGAAACCCACAGGGCCAGTTCTATCCTGTCCTCTAGACCTCTCTAAGTGAGGATCAACTTGATGGCAGTGAATTTGGACTATTGTATAAAATTTTAATTATATGTAAAATAATATAATATTAATTTATGGTAGTCTATGGCAACGTTGATAATAAGTTAAAAATGGAATTGAAAAGAAATTAAGGAAAAAGGTGCAATCATAAATATAATCAATACATGTAAAAGGAGCTCAAAATTTAGAAAACATAACAAGGAACAAGGGAGCCAGAAAGGAAAGTGGATACTAAGGTGTTTACAGAGCAAGATTAAAGAGCAGTAATGTCACTTTGAGGAGTAACATGTGCCTAACTCAAGCCACTTTTCCCCACAGTTTTTTGTGTGCATGTGAAAGCTGAACAATAAAGAGGAAAAAATGAAGAATAATAGATACGTGTGAATTATGATGTTGACAAGGAATATTGAATACTCTTTAGAGATGAGGATGGCGAGAGTTTTTCTCACATGCTTTGGTCAGTTATGAGGCATGATCAGTTCCTGGACATCATACTCTGTAAAGTAGACGAACAGTAGAAGAGAGTAAGACACTGATTGAGATGGACTGCAATCTCTGATGGAATTTATGAATCAACTTTTTCACGGTATCAGGATTCCGTATCCTGCCTGTAATAATTGACTCAGCTTTTCTGATAATCTGCCTTTGATGTTAACTAATACCTTATTTTACTTCCAACCATCATTTCGACTTTGAAGCACCTGCCTGATACTGATACTTCAGGGATATATTATGACTATTTCTTTTTGTCCATGAAGTGGTGTAACAATGGGTTCAAATACAGTAACAATTGTGGAAATGGCACAGGAAAGGGCAGTGTTTTGGTCTCTGTAAAATACTATGTATTACATGTGGGGGACTAGCCTCTATAAAATAATATATCCTAATGGGATGAGTCCCTAATAAAATGATTTAAAAAAAAGAATGATGACAACATATATGCCTGATACATATTGATGTATGGATTGTAATAAGAATTGTAAGAGCCCACAATAAAATGATTTTAAAAATCCCCTCAAAAAAGAAAGGTAAATTAAAGAAACATCAGATAAGGCATGCGAGGGCTCACCTTTTCCAGTGACAGGATCTAGAGAGAGCTAATGTATTTTTTCACAAATGTATATAATCTCGGACATGCATGACACATCGTACACATACATAACAGGAAGGGGATGTGTCAGAGGCATATATGTAACAGGAAGATACATATGTAACAAGATGGGTTGGTTCTACAGTTAAGATGGTGACTTAACCTTGGTTGTCTTTGAGCTGGCTTGACCTTAAGTGTCCCTGATGTCTCTCCAGGGGAGCAATAAGGGAGTGGGGCATAATTAGAGGGAGGTGGTCTAACTGCTCTCAGTGAAAGCCAACCTTCATGCAAATAACCTTCAAGCAGTAAGCCTTCAAGCCAAGTGTATAGTAGCAACCATGTGCTTGCAGCAGCATCTTAACATTGACATTATGACAGAGGGACATTGTGGGGAATAACTTTTATTTGGCAGAATGTCACTGCAATTCATTTCCAACTCATGAACATGAAGGCCTCCCTCAACCAGAGTCAGCCTCCCAGACTCTTAATTATATGTTTAGAGAATTTGTCTGCATACACTCTCTTGCCAGTTCTCAGTTTCACACAATTGCAATACATACTGCAACTAACTCAACTGAACCATGCAACAATAACATGTCAACATTTTGTAGCAATTTTACAATACTGCTTGACTTGATTGAACTATGGGATGGTATGATATATGTATTAACTTCCAATTAAAAATAAATAAATAATTTATTTTAAAAATAAAATGTAAATACAGTGGAATAAAAAATATAAAGAAGGTAACGAAGGAATATTCATAGCAATCAATAATTCAAGTGCTTGAAAAACAGGAATAACTAAAATGCTTATCAACAGTGGAACAGTAAAAATATAGTATATATACATATATATCAAATATACACGTTTGATGGAATACTTCTCAATAATGAATAAAATGAATTACTGATGTGGACCAAAAATATACATGAATCTAGAAAACAATTATTAATTTAAGAATTTAAGACAACAAAGGAAACATAAGGCATGGTCACACTTGTATAAAGTTGGTTACTCAAAATTAATCTGCATGTATAAACTTCAAAAAACAGTTCCATTAGAGATTGGCTAAGTGAAAAAAGTCATGAGAGAGAACTTTCTGTGGTAATGAGAATGTTCTCGATCTTGATTGGATCACCAAAAGATCACATCAAACTACACAAGTTAAGAGCTTATGTATCACCGTGTTTAAATTATGCATCAATAAAATTAGTTAAGTTTAAATGCGCTCATCTAATACAAATAAGTATATACTTATGAAAATAGACCATAAACAAAGTACATAATGTAGACAAGATAAATGGATAAAACAAAGTGTCTTTTGAACTAGAAGCAAAAAAATAAAATGAAAAAGATAACCAAATATACATAATAATATAGTATAATTAAAATAAATATTACAATAAAAATGTCAATGTGAGGTTCAAAGAAAACTATTCAGGATGTGAGGATGACCTGTGTGTAACCTCTGTCACCCTATTGATCACAGAGTTGATGTGGATGCTCTGGCTGGCCTGGCAGGGATCCTCCTCCTTCCTTACCACTCTAAGTGTGCCCCTCCTCATGCTGCACATTCAGTTGACAAGAAGACCTTTCCTGATAAATCAAGCTTTGTCCTTCAGTCAGGGTATATGGGTAGCTGTGCTCCCCTGCTGGAACCTCCAAACAAGCTCCCAAAGTTAATTTATCAGTAGGTAATCTTTGTTATGAGCTACAAATCCAAATCAAATATTAAGTTTAGTGAAATTGTATGTGTTTAATGGCATAATACCAAAATAGATTATTTTATAGAAGAAATAACCACAGGTATTTTTAACCATAGGTAATCATGAGTACCTTTAATAATTATAGGCATCATTAATAAAGACGTTTTAAAAACCAAGAAAGCAACAATTAGAACTAGGAGTAAACATTTAAGCATTTAAAGTAGCATTTCAGCACTTAAGACACCCACAGACTCATGTGAACACAGAAATAGAAGCTGAGATAGAAATACAAATTTCATTAAAACATTTTAACACATTCTACAATACAGTAAGAATACAAAAATGGATCACAGTTATGTATGGATAGGGTTTAGTTTATGTATAGCTGTTTTCCAAATCCTAAATCCTATATCAGTACAACTCATTCCTCTCAAGAGCCAATGGAACATTTAAAATGATTGCTCATGTATCAGCCATAAAGCAAACACCCATAAGCCCCTAAAAGTATACATAAATCCAGTCAAACTCATGGCAATTTGCTACTATAAAACTACAAACTAATAACAAAAGTAAATTCTTAACTTGATTTATTTTAAGATATACAACTTCTAAGCAATTTTCAAAATAAAGAACAATCTCCTGCTCCTATACATTGTAGTTATTGCAGATCTCAAAACATGAATTTTTGAAAATATATCTAAGAAAACAAGGATTCAGTTTGAGAAGGGAAAATAGGCACTCATCATTGGCATTAAATCATATATCTATTTTTTTTTCTTATCAAACTGAATAATTGGTTTGCCTAAATATGGTTTAATTTTATAAATAAAATGAGAAGTACTGGTTAAAATGATTAGGTGACCCAAAGCTAATGGATTTTTTTTAACCAATTTTTGGCTAAAATGCTTCAAAACTGTGGAAAATGAGGAAGAGAGTGAAACTTGTGAGGGCCAGAACTTGAGAGAATTATCAAAGGTTTTCCTAAGAAACACGATCAATTGTTATTGCCTGGTTCTGAAATTTTTATTTACATCCAAATTCTTGTTTCAAAATTTTATTAAGTTCTAAAAGATGTATGCAATTATATTAATTTGCAATCCACCAAGTCTTTGATAACCTTAAAATTTTTGAGAAAAAAATTTACATTCCTCCATTATCTAGACTCTTCAATGAAAAACTATTCATAGATGATCTGTAACAATGGTTAGATGTTGTCTCTTTCATGCCTAAGCTGTAACTAGTTTCATGCCTACACTATAAAAAAATCAGTGACTAAATATAAAGAAAATAATTAAATAACTGCCTACAGAGAGGACACTTAAAATACTATGAAATGCACTCTCCCAAGTCAAGAGTAGATAAGCAGCTATGCTCCCGGGTGGGACCT
>NW_022103947.1:568982-571153 GCF_000313985.2 Echinops telfairi
GAGCAGAATTAGCAGGACTTGAAGCTCTGCACTTAGACACGAGTCTTATATTTACAAATAATTGACTGACTTTCCCTCCCACAGCTGATAGTAAGCATTGAAAGTTATTTGAACTCTTGTCAGAATAGAGAATATACAGTGGACTCCAAAAAAAATACTCAAATCAATCAAAGAAGATGGTTCTAAGAGGTGAGGATGGGGAGACTTTTGTTTGCCTACTTTAGACACATCACTAGGAAAAAGACCAAACAGTGGGAAAATACTTCATATTTGGTAAAGCAAAGGGTCATAGAAAAGGAGAGAAATCACATTATGATTTATGGACGCGTGACTTAACAATGTAACAAGATGTGTTAGTCTGGGTTGATTAGAGAAACAAATCTATTCATATGTGTGTAAGAGCATTGATAGCAACGATAGAACCTTTCTGTTCTGTTATCATCAGTGAGTCGGAGCAACCACAGTCCTGATAATAAAGGTAAGATCAAGATGGCAAGATTGGTCAGCTTTCAGGATTCCGTTTTCCCTCTGTTACTCTTATATAATCTGTGCATTCCTATTTCCGATTGTGTTAAATAACCCCTCTTACTTAAAATTTACCCAACGGATTGAGCATCTTTTTTTTTTTTGATAAGCTTTACCAAATTAATCATTACTATAAAGATGAGAAATGGTGATTTTCAATCTTACCTCTCTTGGGTATCATTCTAATGCAATCAACATGCCCCATGCTAATTAGTACCGTCCCCATTCTCTTTTCTCTTGAATTCTCTTTCCTATTTATGGATTTATCTATCTCTAGCCATGCATATTTTTATTCAAAGAGATAGAATCCAATTTTCTTACTAATTTCTGTGTTCATATTTTCAGCGATTTGTTAAAATGATGGTGCATTCAATCACTGGATTGCTTTGGTACCTTAAAAAAAGTCAAATGTACCTCTAAGTATGTGTTCAAAGTCTATTGCTTTGATCTACTTATTGACACCACTTTCAGTAAGATAATTATAATTACTATAACTATATTAACTATAACATATTAACTATATGTTATAGTTAATCTTGAAAATATATAGTCTTCACATTTCATTCTTTTTTCCTCAAGTTTGCTTTATGTATGTTTCATCCTCAGAGTTCCATGTGGCTTTTTCAGTAAAGCTTTCTGGGATATTTTTAAAGATTACATAGAACCTATTGATCAATTGGAGCCCTGATGATTCAATAGCTAAGGGCTAGACTGCTAACCGAGAAGTTGGTTCAAACGCACCAGCTGCTCCACGTCAAAAGAGTGAGGCAATTTGTCTCTGTAAAGATAACAGGAAACTGTATTAAGCAGTTCTATTCTGTCTTGTAGGATCACTGATTTGGAATCAACTGGAGAGCAACAGATTTAGGGTTTTATTGTTTTTATTTACCCCATTAAGAAGTTAAATCAACAAAATGATCTGAAATGCCAACATCATGAACAAATAACTATAAGGTGTTAACATAAATTGAGAAAAGTAAATCCATCACTAGTATAAGGTCATTTTAATTATACTTACAACGTCTATAATGATATGTTTAAATATATTTTATATATTGGTCTGTCAAATGTGAACAGAAGGACTCATACAAGTACAAGTCCTACCCTTAATGCTTATCTCAGTAGAAAGATAGGGTAAATACATTGACTGTCGTTATTTTGTGATTGTTTGCTCTCATATGCTTCTGTTCTTCCTACCAAAGATTATCTTAGAAAAAACGCAATGAATAATTGAGGAAATATTATATGTGGGGAATTGTTGAGGACAGTTAGTGTGATTGTGTAAAATGAAGCCATTTACCTTATTTCATGCATGTTATTCTTCTTAATGCTATTCTTTTCCTTCTCAAAATAGTACACAATTGGAACAGTGTTAGAAAAGTAAACTATGAAAGCTAGTGACTGAAGTATTCTAAGCAGTTTCCCCCCAATCACATTGTACTCTCTGGTTACTCTGTACATGTTATCTCATGTCTACGCAATGAGAGAGGAGCCTGGAGAGCACAGTCGTTACACACCGGGCTAACTGCAAGGTTAGCATTTCAAAACCACAAGTCATCCCATGGGAGAAAAAAAGAGGCCTTCTATCCAGGTAAAGAGTTACAGTCTCAGAAACTCACAGGGACTGTTCTAACCTGTCCTATAGG
>NW_022103947.1:572026-573160 GCF_000313985.2 Echinops telfairi
TCTGGAGATAGCCAATGAGACTTCTGTGGGCATAGCCTTCCCCTGAGAATTCTGGGAAATCTGGTACATCCTCCTTGGAGGTGGAAGACACCTCTCTCTATCTCTGCTACTCCCTGGGAGACATTGCAGAAGACAAGCCACATGGACACAATCATACTCGGAAGCCAGAGAAACCATTGAGAGACCCCTGCCAGCACTGAGATGTTTCCAGTGACACTAGATCCAAAGACTTTCTACCCACTAGCTTGTGATTGTCCTGCATTTGGCCTCATTGCATGTGTTTCGTGAGTCTGAAGAAGACTTTATAGATTGGCATCAGGCATATGGGCTAAAATCAGACTTGTGGCCTTGGACTGGACTGGATTGAGATGTTTTCTCAATGTTCAATAACTCTTGTATATAAATCTTTTTTTTAAACCGTTTTATTGGCATTTAATCCACATATCACACAATTCAATAGTTCAATCATAACAAGAAGAGCTCTACATTCATTACCACAATCAATTTTAGAACATTTCCTTTTTTTTAATCGGTTTATTAGGAGCTCATACAACTCTTATCACAATCCATACATACATCAATTGTGTAAAGAACATTTGTACATTCATGGCCCTCATCATTCTCAAAAAATTTGCTCTCCACTTAAGCCCCTGGAATCAGGTCCTCATTGTTTCCACTCTCCCCGCTCTCCCCTCCCTCAGGAGCCCTTGGTAATTCTATGATACTCAACTTCCCAACACAACCGCTGAAGACAAAGCGGGTGAATACACAAATATGGTGAAGAAAGCTGATGGTGCCCTGCTATCAAAAGATATAGTGTCTGGGGTATTAAAAACGTGAAGGTAAACAAGCGGCCATCTAGCTCAGAAGCAACAAAGCCCACATGGAAGAACACACCAGCCTGTATGATCACGAGGTGCTGAAGGGATCAGTTATCGGGCATCAAAGAACAAAAAATCATATAATTGTGTGCTCACCTCCATGATACGATCGCTGAGGACAAATGGGTGCATAAGCAAATGTGGCAAAGAAAGTTGATGGTGCCTGGCTATCAAAAGGTATAGCGTCTGGGGTCTTAAAGGCTTGAAGGTAAACAAGCCGCCATCTAGCTCAGAAGCAACAAAGCCCACATGG
>NW_022103947.1:573503-574360 GCF_000313985.2 Echinops telfairi
TGGGGGATGGACAACAGAAAAGTGGGTGAAGGGAGATGTGGGACAGGGCAAGATATGACAAAATAATAATTTATAAATCTCTTTCTTATACATAGATGTGTGTCTATGAATTTGTTTCTCTAGTCAATACAGACTAACACACTGCCAAACTACTTTCCAAGCGTGGCCACATTACTTTGCGGTTAAGAGAGCCAACTTTGAAATCAAGCAGTCCTGGTTTGCATATGGCACTCTCACTTGCTGGCTGTGTGACCTAAAAAATAAGTAAATGAATAAATAAAGAGCATTTTAATGCAGTTTCATTCTTTCTGTTTATCCAAAATTTGAAACGCGTTTATCCCCCAGAGCTTTTCAATGTTTCATTCTCCCCAGGACTGCCTCCTTCTTGTTACTCAGGGTCATTGAACGCTGGCCTCTGTCTTGGAGGCGTCCTCACCAAGGCTTCCCCGAAATTCAGCTTCTTTTCTCACCTCCCGCCGTCCTCATGTGAGAAATCTCTGGTAACAGTGATGAGACACTTAACTCTAGCTCTGAGACATTTTATTTATTGTTTGCTCCTACCTCACTTATCTCCGATGTAAGTTCATGAAGAAAAAGAACTTGCGCGTGTATATATATCTATATAGAGATATAATTTACTCTGATTGCCCTTCCTCATTAGATTGACTATTATCAGGAGTACAGTGCATTCTTAAAGTTCAGTTTTACTGAAAATAAAAATACCTGTAAAAATGTCAGCAACCATACGCAAACACAAATTAAACATATGTGAAGGGAAAAAAACCATACACACACATATGTACCAAACAAAACAACAAAAAAGAAGCTCACTTCTATTAAGTAAAGTCTGACTCATA
>NW_022103947.1:575350-577399 GCF_000313985.2 Echinops telfairi
CAAAACCCTGTTCAGGTCTCTGCTTGTTCATTGACTCCCACAGAGCCATGAGATGCTGGGGTCCAATAGGCTCTTTTCCAATATGAGCAAAATCTGTGTTGTTCTTGCCCAGATGTGGGGAGCAGTAGATCTAACAAGCTAAAAGTACCAGGCCCATTCTCTTAGAGACAGAACAGAATCATTTCTGCTCTACTCCTCTAATGACACACTATGGGATGAAGAACATGCAGAATTGTAATGCCACCACTAGATCTGTTTTGGAAGTCTCCTACTATTCTCAGTCTGTCTGATGTTGAAGGTGTTCCTTAGCAGCACTCTCAACCAGGAAGATGTTTATAAGTAGTTAGAGTGCAGTGACCCTTCTCTGTGGTCCTTCCACTAAACACTCTTTACTTCATTTGAGATTTCTCTCCTTTTCTAGAGCTGGGTTCATCTAATGTGGAATGGGAAGGACTCAAACTCACTGCCATCAAATGGATCCCAGCCCTTAGTGACCCTATAGGACAGGGTAGAACTACCCTTGTGGGTTCCTGAAACGAGAACTCTTTACAGGAATAGTAGATGCTTTCAAACTGCTGACCTTGCAGTTAGCAACCCAACACGTAACCACTACACCACCTGGGCTCCTTTGAATGAATTAAGGATGGGGTTATTACTGATCATTTATTATTTAAAAGGTGTATCTTATTATTTCTGGATTGAAACTAAATTTTTTAATGCTCTTGTTTGTAGAACAATCAATGCTCAGCCATTACAGGGCTTCTTAAACATTTTCCACTCGTGATCCCTCTTCGCCTGAGAAAATTGTAATACAGACATGTGCTGACAGAAACACCACAGATCCATTACACAGCTGATTTTGAAGTATTTTTGGGTTTTGCACATTTAGAAACCTTTTAACTGTTGCCAATTTTTTCACAACTCCCACATTCCATTACACTGCCCATATGGGGTGGTGACTAACAGTTGCAAAAGCCAGTAACTAAAGGAGATGAATGTGAAACATGTTAGCTGCCTTGGTAGTGAAGAACAAGTAAGTAAAAAATTCCTACGGTGAAAAAAATTTCTTAGCGCAATATTCTTAATTTTTTTTATTCTCTATGTGTGTGATTTGATGAACATCTCAAAGCTATTGCTGCTATTGAGTTGATGCCAACTCAATAGTGACCTTAGGGGGTAGGGTGGAAAGGGCCCTGTGGATTTTTGAGACTGTAGAAAGCCCACTGTGGATGGAGGATTTGGACTGCTGGCATTTCAGATCACAGCCCTGTGTGTAACCACACCAGGACGCCTCATGGGTGAGCATAGTGCGGGAGAAAGCCTTACATTGATAAGACTTTGCAGGGGAGATACCTTGGCACTATCCATGAATAAAGATGCCAGAAACAAAATGCATAATGATAATAATTAACGCTATATGCTTAGTATTGTGTAATCTAGAAAATACATCTTAAAATACACATCAGCGTAGTAATACTTTAGGGCAGAATACAATGGTCCCACAGGGTTTCCAAGTTTGTAAACCATTACGGATTCTGACTGTCAGACTGTCACATCTTTCTCCCATAGAGCGGCTGATGGGTTCGTACCACCAAACTTTCCATTAGCAACCAAACTCTTTATTCACTTTGCACCCAGGGCACCTAGTCTCAAATAGCACAATGTTCACGAAGAGTGTGATTTTAGTGCAAGAAAGAGGAAAATAGACCAGGTTAACAGAATAGGGAGCCCAGAGAAATATGCTGAACATATGGGGTTTGGGTAGTACCAATATACTTGTTAAGCATTTTTTTGAAGTGGTGAAAGAATAGACATCTTAAGAAGTGATGCTGAGAGCATTAGTTATTTATATGAAAAAAATATCTTTCTCTGTGTGGTACTATACACAAATATAACTTCTAGACAGATTAAAGACCTAAATTTCAAATGCAAAACTTTAAAACTCTCAAAAGTCAATATATAAAAAATTTACAACAAGAAAAGAAGAACAAGCATGTAAAAAGATGATAAATTTGACAGCATTAAAATAAAACATACTATAAACAAAGT
>NW_022103947.1:578594-580732 GCF_000313985.2 Echinops telfairi
GCTATATCTTTTGATAGCCGGGCACCATCAGCTTTCTTCATCACATTTGCTTATGCACCCATTTGTCTTCCCATCTGTGGAATCATCAATCTATATTTCCTGGATCTAGGAGTTTTCCTATGGTGATCTTGGCTCCATTTCTGCCTCTTCTTCCTTGATGTAGTGAGATTCCCATATTTGCCTCTAGGATGACTCATTTTAAACCTTGTCCGATAGTGAAACTGGCAAATTCCCACATTAGGGTTTCCAAATGCCTATTTGCATGGTTCCAACCCATAAAGTGCCATATGTCTTATTTAAAATATTAGCAAGTCATCTACATCCCTTGGTGGGCCAAAAAAATATCTCACATCTGCCTAACTCTACAGGGTCACTATGAGTCAGAATGGACAATGAGTTTGGTTTTTAGTTAGCAGTTGGTGGTGGGTCTTACAAAGACTAAGTTTACGAGAATCATATTAATAATTCCCTGCATTGAATAGAATCAAAAGGAAAGATTACAGGTCTGAGCATTTCTGTTCATGCTTATTTTAATCCTAAAATGTTATACCGAACATGGTTTTTTAATGTGAAGTATCTGAACATGCCAAGAAGAGATGACTAATTGTATTCATTTTTCAATTATTCTATTAGTTTTCATTTGTTACAATAAGTCTGTGTTTCTTTATAATTTAAACATATCAGGAAGAATATGATTATAAATCTAATATGTATTATTAAGGTCTGAGATAAAAATAAAGTAAGCAGTCTATTTTCTAAGAAGACCACAAAGAACCCAGCATAAGACCGTATTGTATGAAGGAAAAGAGTAAGATCAAAAGATGATTATGTACGTGGACTATAGCTTGAACAAACTGTTGGTCTGTGTTTCACAAGGGACTGATTTGTCATTGGCATCTAGGTAATCATATAATCTGTTGTCAATTTGAAAGGATTGCGAGTGAAGGGATAGGGGGTCTAGCCTGTCAATCATTGTGTAGCCAATGAGGCCTCTGTATGGGTATGGTCTTCCCCAGAGGATTCTGGGAATGCCTGTATTTCCTCCCTTGGAAGAAGGACACACTCTCTGTGCTCACTCCCTGCAAGACATCCCTGTGGAAAAGACACATGGAGAGAGGCTGATGGAGCCAGATCTCTGGTGCTGGAGAAGCTGTGTGGAACCCCTGGCAGCTCTGAGATACATACAATGCCACTAGATCCACAAGACCTCTCACCCACTGTACCCACTGGCCTGTGATCTTCCTGCATTCAGCATCATTGAATGTGTTTTGTGATATCACACTTATGGACTTGATCTGGACTGGGCTGGGATTTTTTCTCAATATACAATTACTCTTGTATATAAACCTTTTCCTTGTGCACATATGAGTCTCTCAGGATTTGTTTCTCAAGTCAACCTGGACTAACACAGTATCATATACATAGTAACAAAAAAAGAAAGAAGAGTCTTAAATCAGAAGATTGATTTGAAAAGAATTGGAGTTTAGAAATTTCTAGAAGACAAAGAGGGAAGAAGTAAGTTAATGGAGCAATTTTTTATATTTTACCAAGCAACTCAAAATAGGTCCAGTGGGACCGTGGTATAGGACTCCAGCCACATTACAAACCTAGATTGCCTTGCCCTCCAAAAGTTTTCCTAAATGACATGTTCATTGGGGAAGAGAGTTGACAAAATCTTGATTCCCAGCCCTATGGTGATGATGTTGGACCTCCCACTGAGTCAATGTGAAATGAAAACTTTGAGAAGGAAATTTGTTAACATAAATTAAGCTATAAAACAGTCAAACTAACTGATAATGTGTGTGAGCATATCTAACACATTCCATCTTAATGAGGCAATCCTGGTTAATGCATTAATTACTCCCTTTAGGTCTTGTGTTGTAATGATAACAGTATCCCCCGTGGAAATGCTTTGTCTTATTCTATGTAGAACATTTCTCTCATAAAAGCAGAAATGATAAAGACACATGAGTTAGTTTATTGTGCCAACCTGGCTGTTAAACACATGTGGGGTTAATTGAAAGGCAGAGAGATAAGTGGCTCGGTAAGTCTCACCTTTCGAGTTTTTGGATCTCTTGCTTTGTGATGGTCAGACCAGGGTGCAGCTGCCGTAGCAGTTCCCTGCTTCAGCTGGCAAG
>NW_022103947.1:586232-591934 GCF_000313985.2 Echinops telfairi
GAACTGCCCCCATGCTTTGCAAAGACTGTAACACCTTACAGGAGTAGAACGCTTCCTCTTTCTCCCAGCCCAGTGGTATAAATTAAGTAAATGAATAAAAGAGCAAATGTGCAAATTGTTTTATGATTTACTCAGAACAAGCTTTTTAAAAACATTTCTCTCATTCATTTTTCTTGGGTGAAAGTATAAAAGCCAAATAGACACCATTTCATTAATTTTCACAAGTATAATTTTGTGACTTAGATTATATTTTCCCAGGTTTGTACTGCCCTACTTGATATCCTCTTGCAAATGATTCCACCATGATCTTAAACTCACTGCTTACTAAGCTTCCTATCCAATCTCCCCAGTTGATTTCATCAATATGATCTCACAGAGATAATTTCTTAAGAGTCTGATGCTCAAAGCAGATGGACTTAGCTGACTAAGATAAGCTATTTTGTTTATGTTCAAGGAAGCCTCTTGTGATAGTTATATTATCGTTTGTCAATTTGAATGAATTAAGAGTGAAGGGGTGGAGTCTAGCCTGTCAATCAGGTTGTAGCCAATGAGGCCTCTGTGTGGGCATGGCTTTCTCTTGAGTATTCTGGGAACTCTGGTATTCCTCCTTGGAGGTGGGTGACTCTCTCTCTCTCTCTCTCTCTCTGTTCACTCGCTGGGAAACATTGCAGCTGACAAGACACATGGAGCTACACTACTGCCTCGGAGCTGGAGATGCCAGCTCTAGCGACACTAAGCCATTTGACCCCTGCCAGCACTGAGATACTTCCACTGCCACTGGATCCACAAGACTTTTCACCCACTGGCCTGTGGTCTTCCTGCATTCAACATCATTGCATGTGCATGAGTCTGAAGAGGAATTTATAAATTGGTATCAGACATATGGGCTAATATTGGTCTTATGGACTCAATCTGGACTGGGCTGGCATGTTTCCTCAATATTCAATTGCTTTTGTAAATGAACCTCTTTTTTATACACATGAGTGTCCATGAAATTGTTTTGCTAGTCTACCCAGATTAACACAATGCTAGAGGATAGTTTTGGTGAAACGTTTAAACATTATCTCAGAGCAAACATTCCAGCTGTTGTTCCAAGCTACATAGCTCCAAAAATGACCAGAGCAAGCTTTTAAAACTGGCCTTGCTACACTGCACTGTGTCTGAACTATTGATATGTTTTTTTCAGTGCAAGGGTCCTTTTCCCATTAAACAACTCTTACAGTAGAACATGACTCTGACATCAGGAACTGCTCGTGGGGGAGAATGTTAACAGACCTTTCAGTGACTGCTGTTTCCTTGCTGCCCACTGATGGATCAAGAGCTAATTCCCAAACTATTTTCAAGCCAACCTGCTAAGTACATAATATTTACTCTAGCGACACTAAGCCATTTGACAGGATTTCAACAGGAAAAAGAGAAAAACTCCAACTACCAGGCACTTTGAGGAATGGTATAATAAGGTTTGTTCATCGTTGTACAGGCAATAGTCTGTTTATCTCTGATAGAGATGTTAGGAAAGGGTTCTTTAGAACTGGCTCTGTTTAACTTTTCTGCTTATTCTTTCTACCCTCTTCATTTCAGAACTAAAAGAAAGCATAATCACAGTGGATAAAGGGCAGACATGATTAGGCCTACACATAAAGTGAATCATAGTTCATGCAAGAAAAAAATATGCACATTATAAAACAATGGGCAGTTATTGTAAAGCCGGGGACATATTTATCAGTGATAAGTGTTCGCATGGTTTATTTTTTTGAATTCAGTTTCCTCACTGCATAAAGAATACATGCTGAGAAGTGTAAATCTCTTCTGTTGAAAAAGCATTCAGGGTAGATGCCATCTTTTTAAACCTAGCTGTCCGCTTGGGGGAAAGCTTTCCACTTTCCTGAGGTGCATGTGTAATATAGCAGTTCATTTTTGTAATGGAAACATAAATCTTGTTTTAAAAGAAATCTTTCATAATTTCCAAAGTGCCCTCAGAGAACTGGTGCCAAAGAAGGTTAAGTTCGTGGCTGTGTTTATTTATGTTTCACAGTGCATTAATTCTGCTGATGCAGGTAAAGTTTAGAATCAAGAAATCTCCTTGGAGCCAGTATCCTCTGGGACATATGGGCTATCCTGGTGTCAGAATTGACTGGAAGGCTCCTAGCAGCAATAAAAACCCAGGAAAGGCCCTTCTCTAAGCTGGCTACTGCAGTGACACCCAGAGAACAAGGATGGGGCCCCGGCAGTGCGAGGGAAATGAATGGAGCCCACTCCACTGAAATAGCACCGCACTCGAAAAGAACCCGCAGTAGACGTGGGCTTGGTGCGGAAGAGTGTGTTCCCTGTTCAATTGTTTTGCAAACTAAAAAAACAAAAAATCGAATCAGTTGTTATGAAATGGATTCTCACTTAACGCTAGAAGGATCGATGCTGGCTTGACTCAAGTCCTCAATATTTAGGTTAGAAACTGAAAGTTAACCATGTGTATGTACTGCAGAGACCCCTCCAGATCACATAGTAACAGCTCAATTAGTAGTTATTGCAAGCCAGGTCCACGAGGGGCAGTGAGAAAGAGGAAGGCCCTGGATGAGCTGGAGTGACGCTGTGGGGAGTGACTCTGTGGGCGTAACAATGGGCTCAAGCAGAGGAATAATTGTGAGGATGGAGCAGTGCCGATACTTTGTTTTATTCTGTTGTGCTTAAGGTCACTATGGGTTGGATCTGACTGGATGGCATTTAACAACAACACAGTACATAATGGGTTAACTCCTTAGAGCTCTCAAATCAGAACAAGCCTTGCTATAATTTTCATCCTATTGTTGGGAGCTCTGTCTAACCTGGAACAGGAGTCTCAATTTTCAAATTTTCTTAAATTCTTATTTTATTCTCATTCTATTCTGCTTCAAAATAGATCATGTAAAGACACTTAAAATAAACAAACATAGCCACAATAGTATTTTGAGCCTAAACTAAAAGTTAAACAAAAAATAGGAAAAATATTACTAATCTTTAATAATTTCAAATGGTTAGTGCTCAAATTTTCCCAGGTGTCTCATAATTTACTTTTAAGCACATGTTTATTTCAATCCAAATCTAAATACTATACCATTGGTTGATATTCATTTATCATATTTAATCTATCTGTTTATTCTGTCAAGGGAAAATGTTACAACTGACAAAGGTGACTTTATTTCAAGGACAAAGAGAGAAGGAATATAGGCACAAATGCAATGGGGAGAAAGACCATTACAATGGCGAGAGGGACTAGAACTGAGTCTTAACTCCAACTCCAGTGAAGTAAAGGATAGGAGGGGCTTAGGGACTGAGGGGAGCTAGTGGGAAATTATTGACATACTGAAGGACATTAGGAAATCAAGCACCTGAATTACCTCCTGAGTTTCCAGATAAGGCCAGAAGAAATATGTTCCATGTGGAGTCAGTGAGAAACAGAGAGAGAGAGAAAAGTTAGAGCCCTGAGCTCAAGGAGTCTGCCTAAAATTGAGTCAAGCTATTCTCTGAAATCCAAAAGCACAGGGATATTTTGCTGCCGCTAACTCCCAGGAGTACTCATTTAGCATTGTTGCTCACCATCTGTCTTTGCTTTCTTGAAACTTATTTGTTGAAGACTGTGATTGTTGATCCTTGAGGTGAAACACTTCCAAGAACAGAGTGAGGAATTCATACGTAATTGTAGAACAAAGGGCATATGATTCAGAAAAGTGTCCAACTCTGCCCTAGCTTGAGTTTTTGGAATAAAATGCTTTCCAGAAAAATCACCTCTTTTGTTTTGCCCTTTCTCCTTCAGACCTTTCAGTGTTCTATATGCTGAACTGACTAGGGTAGCCCCTCCATCCATGTACACCATCACATTACAAGTGTACAGATCCCTTCTCTGCGGTCCTTTCAAGCTTCTCAAGAATCAGTAAAGCATTTTGTTTCCCTTCCTAAATGAAGACACAATGAGCGACTTGAAGGATTCCCAGTGGCATAGTTATATGTTGTTATATGTTGGGCTGCTAACTGTGAGGTTGACAGTTCAAAACTCTCCATGGTAGAAAGATGAGGCTTTCTAGTCCTGTAATAAGTAAATATCTCTGAAATCCACTGGGGAACTTCCAAACAAAACAACTTCTGTTTATTTTGCCCTGTCCTTTGAGGTTTCTGTGAAATGTAATCCTTGCTTTGTGTGTGATTCCTTGTGGACTTATGTGGACAACAGCTTTCTAAAGCACTTTATTTAATGAACTCTGATTTTACCTTTTGCACAGAGGACAGTACCAGGGGAGCTTGAGAGAAATAGATTCACAGAGTGAGCACAGGTATCAGTGTCTCAAAGAAAAGAACTGGGCTAGAATTCCAATTCTAGATTAGAGTTTGCTACAGGGGAGTAAAAATAAGTTTGCAATCTAAGAAGAAAGAATGCGATTTAATTTCTAATCAATAGTGAAGAGAACAACCAAGGTATGACTAAGAAGTCAAGTTTCTGTTTTTAAAGATATTCTGTCTGTCCAGTCACTGCTGAGAGTGAGAGGCTAGTCCTAAAGACACAGTGGTGCAAAATAGGATGTATCTTCAAGTCACAGGACAATATTCCTTTGACTTCCCATAGCCAGCAGCCAGCTCCTGTCCCACTTAAAGTAGGATCAATTCTAAAATTCCTATAGACTTTAGGTTTTTAATCAGAGCATATGAGATATGTACTTGTGGCCCAATTAATATTTAGATGTTTATAAAACTGACCTTTCAAGGCACACCTTCTATTTACCACTGGTTGGCCAAGAGAGAGAGAGAGAAGAGAACAAGAGAGAGTAATATATTAACCTGCCATATTTCAAAATTTGGGTAGTAGTGCAGATGCTAGGGATTACAGAGAAAAAAATGTAGGCGACTCTGTTGTTTAAAGATGGTTGGCACAAAATAAATTGAGATTCAGCTTAGAAAAGCAAATACTAATGGAATTGAAGAAGAATCTGGAGGAAAAAATGTATTTGGTGGTGAGAGGATAATTGCAGAGGCATATCCATGGAAAATAATGCCTATGGCAATCAGTTTTACATTGCTGAATGATTTCTCACAGTTGGTGATGGAAACTTCAATGGTGAATAGAAACTATCCATTTCCCCCTCCCCATCCCCACCATAATGAGGCACCCAGGTCATGTGTCATACCTGCCTCTGAATAATTAAAAGGGGGGTGAACTAAATACCCATTTGGATATTAATGAAACCATGAACCATTTATCAGTCTTCTGTGTTTTCCTCTCAAATATCTCTCTATTCTTCCTCTGGCTCCTGATTTCCAAAACTGAAATTCAGCCTAAACTGTAGAAATATTCATAGCCATATTGAATAAATAGGGATTAGCTTATTACCTATCAATTTCTGAACAGCATTGGTAATACAAAATGAAAAGTGGAGACCATTAAACTCTTGTTGATACAAACTAGTTGCAGAATAGATAGCCTATTTAATATATTTGTATGATGTATACTATAATTAAGTGAAGAAAAAGAGTGCAATAAATAAATGAATAAATATACATCTAAAATCTAAATTATGTATCTCTGGTCATAATTTTAAAAGGTGTTTTACATGAAATCCATAGCATTTAGAACCATGATGATAACAGATACTGTTTTATCTGCTCTATAAGGGTAGAAGGTGCCTCCCATGCCTTTGCTCACCTTGAAGATCAAGACCAGTTTTCCTACTGCTATT
>NW_022103947.1:592610-593561 GCF_000313985.2 Echinops telfairi
AACCAGTGACAGATGCATTGATATTGGTGCTTACCACCCAGTTTGTCCATGATTCAGAACAACAATGAACCAAAGGGCGGCCCAGTCCTATCCCCATAAACACCTGTGAACTGCTGTGATGGGCTCATTTTGGGAAGCACGTCATCAGGCTTTCTTTGTATCATGACTTAGTCTAGAAATGCCTCTAAAGCTTATTCAGCATCAAGGCAACCCTCAAGGTTCCAATGACATGGAGGTGGTGACTTTGCACAGATACCTTAACCAGGAAACAAACCAGGGTCTCCCACATGGTAGGCACCAAATCTAGCCCTGAACCCCAACTGACTGGGAGAGATGAGAAGCCATAGGTAAATAGTGCAGTTTTCTTGAGTTTCAGTGGAACAATTATTTGGTCTCAGGGTCTCAGTGTCATTGAGCCAGAGTTGCCTCAACATGAGTGCCCTTATAGCCTTCTTTACCATCTTTCCTCTCTACTGCTTTGCTGTGGTTTCTTGGATTACCTCTGGAATGGTTAGCATCAAAATTTTTACCTAAAGCCCTCCATTTGGGACAACTTAATCCTCAGACAATGGTATTAGCCATTTTTAATAACTCTCACCAGAAATAGTAACTCACTATAGTTAAAATATTAAGGAGTACACCCCCCCCAAAAAAAAACAACAAAACAAAACAGATTTTCACTGGGTGGAGTGGACTTTTCTTAGTACACATCTTTTTCTGGTGAGATGAGCTTTCAGCAACTCACTCTGAGTCGGTGCACACAGTGGCGTTACCTGGGAAGGTTTTCTATGGTCACAGTGAATTTTTTCTTTAAAGCAGTTTTGATCAAACCTCTGTTTTTGTGATGGCTGATTTAAGAGAACAGTGTGTGACAGTGAAATTTTGTGCCCTGCTGAGTTAGTTAATTGTGCCAGCCTGGCCAATAATCACATGTGGTGTTGGTTGAAAGGC
>NW_022103947.1:594680-595516 GCF_000313985.2 Echinops telfairi
AATTTTATTTCCAAAGTACAGCTTTATATAATAATGAGGCAAGGGTACATAGCATGCATAGGGTAACAATAACATCATGGCAAAATTGCTCTAAGCACAAACAATTCCTTGGGACTAATCTTAACAAATGCAACTGTGTTCTCAGTTTACACAGGTCATCTCGGAGTGTGGGAAAACATAGGACCATCTTCCCAGTGTTGCAGGTTATATAGTGTCCCCAAGATCCCCAGGGAGTCACCAGTATACTTCAGTTAGAACTCAGTGACTCTCTATACTTTTTATTTAGCCTCAAATGTGGTAAGATTATCCATTAAATCATGTACTATGACAGCAAAATGTTTGCTAAATACATATTTAAAATGATATATATTAATTTTCTAAGACTTGCTCTTGTGTCATCTAAAATGTTTTGTTTCATGCCAAGCTTTGGGAAACACTGTGCTACAGTACACATAAGAGTTATCCATAATTTCTGTATTTTTGACCCACTCAAAACAGTTGAGGATTATCAAGCTAAAAATCTTGACTTGATGCTTTCTTTGAAGTGTTAGGGAATGCCACATTTCTTGTCAGATAATTTTAATTGTTTAGAAAGTATCCATTTTGAATTATGTGATCCTACCCAGCAAGAACCCATTCTGACATATATACTTCACATCACACCCAATACAATGATACAAAGAGGGAGAAATACATGGTGGATGATAGCATTACATGATACTCATTTTATATCAATGGGATATTCCTTAAGAACATAGAACATAAAGTCAGGGAATGTAGATATTTTAGGTACATAGACAAAGGACAATTTTTTTCTAATAAAGGTTTTTTTCCTC
>NW_022103947.1:597219-598571 GCF_000313985.2 Echinops telfairi
GAGGCAGTTGTGCAAACAGAACAAGGGAATACTGTGTGGTTTAAAATCAGGAAAAGTATGTTGTATCGTCTCATCATACTTACTCAATCTATATGCTGAGCAAATAATCAGAGAAGCTGGATTATATGAAGCAGAAAGTGACATCAGGATTGGAGGAAGGCTTATTAATAACCTGTGGTATGCAGATGAAACAACCCTGCTTGCTGACAGTGAGAAGGGCTTGAAGCACTTGTTGATGAAGATCAAGATTGCAGCCTTTGGTATGGATTGCAAATGAAGGTAAAAAAGAAGAAACAAACCCCCAAAATTGTAAAAGCAGTTAACATCATGATAAAGAGAGAAAAGACTTATGTTGCCAAGGATTTCATCTTACTTGGATCCACACGTAATGCTTGTGGAAGCAGCAGTCAAGGCATCAAAAGATGGGTTGCATTGGGTAAATGTGTTGCACAAGACCTCTTTAGAGAGTGTACTTGGATACACACTTAATGCTTGTGGAAGCAGCAGTCAAGGCATCAAAAGATGGGTTGCATTGGGTAAATGTGTTGCACAAGACCTCTTTAGAGAGTGGAAAAACAAGAGTGTTACTTTGAGCGCTAAGATGTGCCTGGCCCAGCCATGGTATTTTCAATTGCTTGATATGCATGTGAAAGTTGGACAGTGAATAAGGAAGGCCAAAGAAGAATTGATGTGTTTGAATTGTGGTGCTGGTGACAACTATTGAAAGTACCATAGACTGCCAAAAGGACAAATACATCTGTCCTGGAAGAAGTAAGACCAGACTGCTCCTTAGTGACAAGGATGGTGGGACTTTATCTTACATACTTTGAACACGTTTCAGGAGAGACCAGTACCTGAAGAAGGATGTCATGCTTGGTAAAATAGAGAAATGAAAAATAGGAAGGCCCTCAAGGAGATGGATTGGCACAGTGGTTGCCACAATGATCTCAAACACAAGAACAAGTATGAAGATGGTCTAGGATTGGGCAATGTTCCATTCTGTTGTGCATAGGGTTGTAATGGTCAAAACTGACTTGGTGGAACCTAATAAAAACATGAAGGAGCCCTGGTGACCAAATGAGTTGTGAGTTGGGCTTCTTTCAACAAGATAGCAGTTGGAAACACCCAGTCACTCTGTGGCTGAAAGACAAGACTTTCTACTTCTGTAGAGAATTAGTCTCAACGTCCAACAGTGTAAGACATGACAAAATAATAATAATTTATAAATTATCATGGGTTCTTTAGGGAGGAGATGTGGGGAGGAAGGAGTAAAATGAGGACCTGATGCCAAGGGCTCAAGTAGAAAGAAAATGTTTTGAGAATGATGATGGCAACAAATGTACAAATGTGCT
>NW_022103947.1:598740-599875 GCF_000313985.2 Echinops telfairi
CAGCATTATTCACCATGGCCTAAAATTGGCATCAATACAATTGTCTATTAACAGGGAATGGATGAACAAAAGTGGTTTGAATAGACAATAGAATTCTGCCATAAAAATAAGTGAAGTGCTTACAGATGAACCTTGAAAATGTTGCACTGAGTGGAATAGATAAGTCAGGCACAAAAAGATAAATATTGTTGACTTACACCTTGTTGTTTGGTGCCATGAAGTTGTTTCTGAATCCTAGTGGCCCTATGTACAACAGAAGGAAACACTAGCCAGTCCTGTCCCATCCTCACACTTCTTGTGTTTGACCCATGTTACATCAACTTTACCAAGCATGATTCTCTTTTCCAGGGACTGGTCTCTCCTGATAATAAATCCAATGTATGTGACATGAAGACTCACCATCCTCAATTCTAAGGGCCATTTTAGCTGTACTTCTTCCTTAACAGATTTGTTTGCTCTTTTGGTAAGGCATGGAACATTTAATATTTTTCACCAATACCATAATTCAAATGCACCAATTCTTCTATGATCTTCTTTATTCATTGCCACTATCTAGAATGAGATATCTACAAAAGGTAAATTAATAAAATTCTAAGTAGATTAGAGATTATGAAGGGCTATGGAAAGAGAAATTATTTCTTAATTGGAATCGTTTGTATTGGATTGATGAAAAATGTTGAAAGAGTTGACAACAACAATCACACAACACTCTGAATGTAATTCCTGTCACTGAGCTTTACACTAAAAAATGGTCAATGTGATAAATATGGATTTTTTTTACCACAGTAGAATAATTTTAAGACATAAAAAAGAATTAGTATTACATATGAATTTAAAGTGGCTATCCAAATTTCTTTTAAGGGCAATATCTGTCCCTCAAGAATTTGATTGTTATAACTAATTGTGAACAACATGTGGCTTGTTAACCAACAAATCTAATTCATAGAAGGCTATATGGTTCTGTTTCTGGAACAGCAGTGCACACATACATGTATGTGTGTGAGAGAGACATATATAGAAAGGTCAGATAGCATCCAATGAAGTCATTTGTTTGCAGATCCAGAGAGATATGTGCAGACAAGATATGAAATTGTGCAGATTATGAGTGTCTCTGTTTGACTAAATGGAATGGAAA
>NW_022103947.1:600222-601692 GCF_000313985.2 Echinops telfairi
AAAATCTCCTGTCCGACAGCCTGAGCTTTAAACCCTACATTAAACACAGAATAAGAGTTATTCGATCCAGAAGGCTCAACCATTGCCTCAGGTCTGTTGTTCCATTCTGAGCTGCACATCAACTTTCTCAGCATTTCCACTCTAAGCTAAGATTTGGTAGGGCATTTCCACTCTAAGCTAAGGGCATTTCCACTCTAAGCTAAGATTTGAGAAGGTTTAATCTGGGTGGTTGTCTATGCCATTGTATGGAATTAGATATCTATGTGGCTGCCTAGGGCAGCTAACAAATATGCACAAGATAGGACCAAATTACAAATCTTTAAAATATGATGCAAGTTCAACACACATTAAGGAACTAAATCTAAAGAATGATATCTTGGCAAAAATAATAAGAATAGAAACATAACCATAGGATGGTGTAGGTAAATACAATTATTTCTTTGTTTTATTATCATTCACCAAAAATTGTTTTGAACATAGGAATTCACAAATTCCCTATAGGGTAGCTAAATTATCCAGAAGGTATAAAATGCATAATTACCCACTAAAATGGATAACACTAAGTAATAGTAGTAATCAGGGTTGTAAGTTACAAGCAATAGAAAATGATTGAAGCACAAAATTAATGTATTAGAATAATATTATGTAATTCACAAAATTGTCCAAGAGATCACCTTCAAAGGTGAGCAACAACAAGCAATATTGGCAATCTAGTATCATGCCATGAAACCATTTCACTGAATTCTGGACCTCTGGGCTCCCACTACTGCTGCCATTAGTACAGTACACTATATGCCACATGTAGAACCACCCGAGAAATGTCAGGTTACTATGACCACCTACCAAAAATGGGTTCCCTGTGGTCTACAGAATCTAAATCTGGAGTAGGTGCAACCTCATAGCCAGATCATGTAACATACCAGTGCCTTGGCAGTACATAGGAAAAGTGATTTCTACCTTTGCCAAACAAGCAAACAAAGGCTTGTCATGGATGCAGAGTAGAAGCTGCTTCATTGATTTGTCTAGGCTATGACCTATATAAGAAACCCTGTTGGTGTAGTGAACGACCCACTGAGCTACTAGCCAGCAGTCTGAACCCACCAATCATTCTATAGGAAAAAAGATGAGATCATTTACCTCCATAAAAGTTTCAAGTCTTGAAAACTCAAAAAGGCTATCTATTCTGTTCTCTTGGGTCACCAGAAGTTGAAATCTAGTAGATGGCATTGCGGTGCTTTTGTTTTTCTTTTGTTTTTTTTAACCTTTCCTAAGTTGATCACCAAGCCATTCTCCCAAGGTATCTCAGGGTGGGTTGGAACCTCCAACTTTTTTAGTTTGCAGTGCTTAGCTGATTGGGCTTCCCAGAGACTATTTGCTTTCCTGCGAGTTAGAGTTCACTCAGATTCCAGCAACCCAAAAGTACATAACTCCATTATCTATCACCAGGTAAAGCTGATCCAATTTTATATT
>NW_022103947.1:603834-605519 GCF_000313985.2 Echinops telfairi
GGACAACAGAAAAGTGGGTTAAGGGAGACATTGGACAAGGCAAGATATGACAAAATAATAATTTATAAATTATCAAGGGTTCATGAGGGAGGGGGAGGGGGGAGGGAGGGGAAAAATGAGGACCTGATACCAGGGGTTTAAGTGGAGAGCAAATATTTTGAGAATGATGAGGGCAATGAATGTACAAATGTGCTTTACACAATTGGTGTATGTATAGATTGTGATAGAGTTGTATGAGCCCCTAATTAAAAAAAAAAAAAAGAATGAGGAGCAGATACCAAGGGCTCCAGTAGGAAGAAAACGTTTTGAAAATAATAATGGCAACAAATCCGCAATTGCTGTATGGATTGTTATAAGAGCTGTAAGAAATCCCAATAAAATGATCTTTAAAAAAAGAATTTTTTTTTAAAAAGAGAAATGAGTTATCACTTAATCAGAACCAAGCTTCAGATTGAGGTACTAACAATCTTTTAGAAATGGATATGTGTGATGGTTGTACAGGATAGTAAATGTAATTAATGTCATTAAGTTGTAAACTTAAAAATGGTTAAAATGGTAAATTTTTGTATATATTTTACTACAACAATTAAAGACAATTTTAAAAAGCTTGGCTTACAATTTCTCTAATAGCATAGCTTGCTGTACCTACCCTAGCTGTGTTCTTCCAGACAGTGAGCACTGTTCTCTAACTAGCCGCATAAACTCTTCTGGTCTGCTCCAATTTGCCTTCAGTCTTTTAGATAAATAACCGGAGTTTTGGGAAATAGAGGAGAATTGGTGTAGCTAGCACAGGAGACTGTTAAAGGACATTCTTAGAATTTAGGTGTGCCTTTATAATGGCATTTAGAGAGAGGTGCATTTTAGAAAGAGGGGATGTAGAAAGGAATAGGTGTCTGAAGTGTGCTGATCCCATTTGATCATATCCAAGTCTCAGCACTGAGCCTAAATGAGTTGGAATTCATAAAGAAACCTGACTCCAGAGACGCGCCCTTTCATTACCACATTCCATTTCATTAATTTGCAAAATTCTGGTGAATAGAGCTGACTCTCATGGAGATTACATCTGTAAACCCCCCACAAAGACCTGAGCAGCCAGGCAGAAAATCAGAAAGAGGTCACTGGGATGATGTGAGAAGCTGTGTTTTGATGATTGTCAAATGTTTCCCAAAACAATCCACATTCATCTAATATCTTATGAATTAGAGAAAGGTAACAGCAGGAGCAAATGGGGCATGGATAACCTAACACATGGACTAATGTAAAATTAATTAGTGAAGGCATTATGTCATTTATGCGATATCTATTTGGTCTTATGTTTTCCTCTGCATATGCTATAATTGGGTTGAACTCCCTGAGTGCAATCTAGTTAGTTGTATGATGATTTTCAATTAAACAGTTTCAGTGAATAGTGAATAAAGATATTCTCACCAGCAATGGGAAACTTACTCAGGTACATTTCTGTCAGAATATATGTTGATATTCTGTGTGTGTGTGTGTGTGTGTGAGAGAGAGAGAGAGAGAGAGAGAGAGAGAGGAGTCATACAGAGAATTTTCTTGGCTAAGAAAATCTATTGAATGAATTTTTTAAATGGAAAAGTAAGCAGTGTCAGTAAATGTGTATATAATGGGAGGATTTGGAACAATAGTATTTGATGATAAGGAAGCACTAAATTGTAAATAAATGA
>NW_022103947.1:606493-607873 GCF_000313985.2 Echinops telfairi
TCTCTCTCTCTGAAAATGAAGTACTTGAAACCAAGAAAAATTAAGTGACTTGACCTGGGTTACATAAGTATTTAATCAGTCAGGGGTAGGTTCCAAGTGGTACTGAAATTTATAGCCAATCTGAAATTACAGAAAATTTCCTAAGGAAACATTTTCATACTATTTTTATACTATGGGAAATTTAGAAACTAACACAGACACCACAGGTGCATTTTATGCCTTGGTTGCATAGACACTTTTTTCTATGTATAGCACTGTATCAGAGCAAGTCAACGCTTCAGATGACACAATCAAGCCCACTTACTGTGTACCTTAGAAAGAGTCAACTACTTAAGATCAAAAGGGCAGCATTTATCCAAAGACCAAATTCAGAAGGGTTAGGGAAGAGGGAGGAATGAAGACTGGAAACACAGACAATAAGTCAGGTAATTATAGGTGCAATGAGTGAATTCCAATAAAAGGCATAAATATATATGTGTGTGTGTGTGCATGAATTGTTGAATGTAAAACTAATGATCTGCCTTCACCCAATTCACGCTTAAAAGTTAAAAAAAAGAAATATGATGACAAGAAGAATATTGAATTGGCATTAAGTACATTGAAAGCCTTGGAGAAGTTTAGAGCCTAATATAGAAGAGTAATTGTAATCCAAGTCACCTTTTTCATGAGATATTCTTTTTCAACTAACTCTGATACCAGCCATCCTGATCCTATGAATTCCTGAAGCAAAAGGCAATCACACAGTTTTTGCTTTTGTTTATTTTCTCCAAATTATCAAAGCTTTTGGACTCAGAGGTTCTATCAGCAAGAAACATTAATATTTACTTACTAAAAAGTTTAAAATAATATTCTGTAGTCTTTCCTCCTTTTATATCACAGGTATTTACCAAGACTTCTGAGTACAAGAAAAGAACTCTTGAGTACGTAATTCTTTATCAAGGCTTCCTCAGGCCCTGAGCAATCCAGTTGGTATCTGATATCTTCATGTACTTTCCCCCAGTGCCCACAGTTATTACTATTTCCTGAGAATTCCCTAGCCTACGAGCCTCTCAAGGCCTTAGTAATTGCTCTCCTTTAGTCTTAAATGGTCCTTCCTCACATATCTGTATGGGTTAGTTCTGCATTCTCTTCAAGCAAGAATCACATTCACATGATTAAAGAGGCTTTCCCTTATTGTACATGTGAATAAGCAAAACGCATCACTGGCTCACACAAAACAAACTCACTGCCATTGAGTTGATTCTGACTCACGGCAACCATGTAGGGCAGAGGAGAATAAAATTGCCCCTCTGAGTATCCGAGACTGTAAAACTTTACTTTAGTAGAAAGCCTCATGTTTCTCCTACTGAGTGGCTGATGGTTTTGAAATGCTGAACTTGA
>NW_022103947.1:608880-609933 GCF_000313985.2 Echinops telfairi
ATTTTAAAGGTATTTCTATTAAAATAAAAATCACTTCCCTGCCTAGAAATAGAATGAAAGAGAGACTCAGGGAGAGATTATATAAGCCTTATTTCTAATTATTTACCGAGAAAATACTACTAACTTCTCTACTAAATAAATTTATACCACCATTCAGCATGTTTTGATGTGAGGAAATCCTCAATGACCCATGTGAATTTATCATTTTTATTATAGTTTGTCTTGGCTATTTACAATAGAAATCCCTCCACCACAAGAAAGTAATTCAGCCAAATTTTAAAAGTTGCTAAATTATAAATTATGCAAACATTAAAGTCATCAACAAATTCATGCAATAAGAGACTGTGTTGAGTAATAAAAAATAATCGTTCAAATGATAAATCAGCAAAGAAATACATTTTCATATCTGTAAATTAGTAAACAAAAAGTGTTCAAGTTTTCTATGAAATCAAAATTTCTATGAATATTGATTCATATTTCAATAGGTAAAATTTATAATAGAACATATTTTGTTTAGCAATACAGATGTGTGTTTATGCAATAAAAATGATGATGGCTGTATATTTGGCAATATTTTCAAGAAAAACAATTATTAGTATTCATGGAACAATTTCACTTCATGCAGAACAGGGATATTGGTTAATTATACAATTACCACATTTTCACCAATTACCAATTACTTTTCTTTTGCTCTCCTTCCAATTACTTTTATAAAGCATTAACAACTTAGAATTTGATTTGAAATCATTTTGAAATCTAAACAAAACATGGCTCAAAAAATTATATGTATTGAGCCCTTGGTATTAGTTCCTCTTTTTTCCCTCTCACCCTCGTGACCCGTTGATAAATTATAAATTATTTTTATTTTCATGTCTTACATGGCCCATTGATTTCTTCCCCCCTTGGTTTCTGTTGTTCCTCCCCTGCGGGGTAGGGGAATGTTGATCATTGCGATCAGTTCCCCCTTCCTCCACTCCTATTCCCACCTTCCTCCCACCCTACTGGTATTTCCACTCCCATTTCTACTCCTGAGGGGTTCATCTGACCTGGATT
>NW_022103947.1:612767-615059 GCF_000313985.2 Echinops telfairi
GGACTTCAAATCCTTCTCACTTTCAGCAAGCAAGATTATGTAATCTGTGATCACAGGTTATTAATAAGCCTTCATCTAATTCTATATATAATATGGCTTCTCTGCTTATTTGCCCAGTGTACAGTTTGAAAAAGTATGGTGAGAAAATACAATCTTAAGTGCATCTTTCCTGATTTTAAATAATGAAATATTCTTAAATTCTGTTCTAATGACTGTCTCTTGGTCCATGTACAAGTTTTGCATGAGCGCAATTAAGTTCCTGGAATTCCCATTCTTCTCAAGACTATCCATAGTTTGTTATAATTCAAAAAGTCAGATGCCTTTGCATAGTCAATGAAACACAAGTAAATATTTTCCTAGTATTCTCTGCTTCCAACCATAATCTATCTGACATCAGCAATGATATATCCCTTGTTTCACATCCTCTTCTGAGTCTGGCCTGGTTTCATATTGTTTAATACCTTGTTGGCATCCATTGATATGATAATGTGGTTCTTCCTCTTATGTGGCATATTATATTGATTGATTTTCTACTCTTGAGCCATCGATGCTTACTTGACATGAGTCCCAATTGATAATGGTTTTTATACATAGTTGGAGTCTCTTGGCAGTAATTAAGTTTATAACTTTTGTGTCTATGTTCATGATTGATATTGGTCTGTAGTTTCTATCCTTGTGTTGTATTTGCCGGGTTTTGGTATCGCAGTTATGTTCAATTCATAGAATGGACTTGGAAGTTTGCGGTCCTTTTCTATATTCTGAGATGTTCTGTGGAAAGTTAACGGCAGCTCTTCTCCGAATATAAGGTAGAATTCCCCTATGAAGCCAACTAGTTCTGGACTTTTCTTAGCTGGAACTTTTTTTTGATGACCTGCTCTATTTCTTCTTTTGTTATGGATCTGCTGAGGTTTTCTATATCTACTTGCATTAATTTGGGTATGTGTTATGGTTCTAGCTATTTGTCCATTTCTTACAGGTTTTCAAATTTGTTGGTCTTTTGTAGTTGTTTGTTACCATTCTTCTTAATTAATTTAGATCTATTTCATCCCTCATTCTGCATATTTTCATCTTCTCTGTCTATTTCTTTGTTAAATTATCCAGTGGTTTGTACTGGTGGCCTAGTGGTTATACATGGGCTTCAATCTACAAGGTCAACAATTCAAAACCACCAGGGCCTCTGTGTGTGTGTGTGGGGAGGGGGGAGTGCCTTTCTACTCATGGAAAAGCTAGTGCTGGAATCTCATAGGAGTAGTTATATCCTGTCTAATGGGATCAATATTAACTCAGTGGCAGTGAGTTATCAATTTTGTTAATCCTTTCAAAGAAACCACTTCATGTCTTGTTGATTTTTTCTACTGCTTTTGTTTTCCAATTTATTTATTTTTGCTCTAATTTTTATGATTTGTTTTCTCTTGTTGGATGAAGATACTGTGTTAAGGGGTTAATTTTGGATTTCTCCTCTTTTTCATGTGTGCATTTGTTGTTGCAAATTGTCCGCTGATAATTGCTTTTACTACATTGCAAAAGTTTTGTCAAGTTGTGTTTTTATTCTCTATTGTTCTCACAGCTCATTGTTCAATTTTTATGCCATTGATATTTTTGCTTTTGTTCTGTCTATTGTTGGTTTCTAGTTTTATAGCATTGTGATCTGTGAATATGGGTTATAGAATCTCAGTGTTTTTGAATTTATTAAGGTTTAGTTCTTCTGTTTTTTTACTGTTTCTTTCTTGACGATCTTTATTTCCTTAATGGTAGTGCATGGAAGTCTCCAACTGTAATTGCCAAACTGTCCATTTGTCTCAAACTGTGTGAGGGTTCATTAATATATTTTGAGGATCTTTCATTGGAATCATATATGTTTAATATGGTTATGTTTTCTTGTTCTATCTCTTCTATCATTATCTCTTTTCTTGTTTCTTATCCCTTTTATCATTATTTCATAATTATCTTTTTTGATTTCATGAAGTTATTTGCTCTGAAGTCTATTTTATCTGCAATTATTATCACCACTCCTGCTTTGCTGTGGCTATATATGACTTGGTAAATTTTTCTCCATCCTTTGATTGTTATTTCATTTTATTTTTTCCTTTGAATTTAATGTGTGTCTCTTGTAGGCTGCATACTGATGGGTCTTCTTTTCTAATCCAGTCTACTACTCTTTATTCCTTTAGTGGTACATTTAATCCATGGGTATATACTGTCATTATTGGTATGTACAGGTTTGTCATTATCATTTTACTCTATTTTAGTTTTTTGGTGGTTTTATTTGTGTGTGTTTTTCATCCTCCTCTA
>NW_022103947.1:615701-616940 GCF_000313985.2 Echinops telfairi
TATAGTCAGAAGAATTGTCTTTGAGCTCATTAATTCAGCTTTCCTTTTCTTCCATTCTATTACTCGGTTCTTTTGTCATATTATGTAATTCTGTTATCTTGTTGTTTATCCTCTGGAATTGAATTTAGTGTAGACTTTTTATTTTTTTCAATGCTTTCCACTGCTCTCACAAGTATTTCCTCTACTTATTGGAGTCATCTAAATACTATTCTTCTGAATTCTATATACGATCATAGTTGAGCCCCATTTTTTCAGAGTAATCCATTGGATTTGCATTATTTGTGCTTGTTTTTTTTTATTCTTTGAGTATCATGTGATTGGCTGTTGTTCTACAGTATTGAGAGGAGATCTTAGTGGTAGGTAGGCTACGGGGTCATGTTAGAGTAGCTGTTTTTGCTGAATGATGTTGGAAAGAAGGAAGTGGGGAGGGAGAGGGTTGTAAACAAAAATGAGGAAATGGGATAGATCAAGGGAGAGAAGATCATTAAAATTAAGAAAAAATGAGGAAAAGTGCAAGAAAAATAATTTAAAAAGGGAAAAATTGTTGAAAAAGAACCAAAAAAATAATGAGGGCTCTGTTTGAATGAGCAATTCCCTCAGTCTAGGAGCTTTATATAACAAGAGCACAAGTGAGCCACTTTAAGATGGTCCTGGCACCACATATTTACCTTAAGTAGTTGTGGGCTAGATTGGTGGAGAAATAGCTTTGCCACACAGAACTCTGATTGTTGGCAGGGCATGGTGAGAACACTGGGCTAGAGGCTGCATCTAGTTGCTGATGCAGCGTGGAAAGAGCAGGCCTGGCCCTTTCTCCCTTTCACATGTTCAATGCTGCAGACTCTGAGGCCTTGGAAGCCTGATTCTGCTACTTTTGAATTTTCTTGAAGTTGAAGAACAAAAAGAAGTCTGAAGGGGGAAGATCATTGCTGTAAAGTGACTGGAATAAAATCTACCAACCAAATTCTTCTAGCACAACCCTAGCTATCCTTGAAGTAGGAGCAAGTGTATTGTGATGAAAAAAGTTTTCCAGGCTCAATTTCCTGGCCTTTTTTCCCCTTCACTAGTGTAGTTTTCAATTTTCTTAAAACTTCTTCATCATAAGTTTCTATTACCATCCTCTGTCCTTTGAGAAAACTTATCAAGATCAGCCCTTTGGCATTTTAAAAAGCAGTCACAGAAAACTTTTCAGCTTATCCCTCTGCCTTGAATTTAATTGACTCAACAGAAAATTTCTCTCAG
>NW_022103947.1:619458-620427 GCF_000313985.2 Echinops telfairi
AGGTTTGAGTGAAACTGCTTTTACAAAAAAAATCACTGTGACCAGAGAGAACCTTCCCAGGCAATGCCACTGGGAGCAGTAACTCAGAGCAAGTTTCCCAATGCTTACCTAGCAGGAAAAAAGTGTACTGTGAAGCTCTGCTTCACACAGTGTAATACCATTGGTGGGTGGGGTGGGTAGAGAGTGGAAGTACACCCTTGTAAACTACACATATAAACAAATGAGATACTTTCCGTTTTATGAAGAAGATATAATATAGTCAAACTCTACTGCAGTGGTGTAAGATAGCTACCTGTACAGGTGCTGTCAGTACAAATCTTGCAGCAGTGTTGTGGAGAAGTGTGTTCAACAGTCCTAAAGCATGAGCAGGGCTGAGAGCTCCACAATCAGAAAGAAGACAGCATCTGTGGCTGAATCAGAATATCTATGAATATACTACAGAAGACTGATTTATACTGACATTATTGAGGTAGGGTTGAAATTAGCTATGTAATTCATAATATCTATAAACAATTTTCCTTATACTGTAAATAAAAACTATTTGGTAGGATCCAATGTACAGCTGTTAGTTATGTACATGTGACAGTTGCACTGTGACTCCAAGATTCCTGTTTACTATTATTACATTTTGTTTCTAGTTCAACAATGGCTCCTAACATGTAATACTGAATCTCTTTTATAAAAGTTTCCAGGGGTCTTATGGCACAGTATTCTGAATGTGGTTTAAACTTCCTTTCCATACCCATAGATCAATAGTTATCCTTTCTTGCTCCTCGGGGTGCAAACCATTTGCCAAAATGATAATAGCATAAAACTTTTCACTATTATTGGTATTAATAGCTTTAATAATACATACCTGATGACTACCGTGCTGAATTACCCCAGGGCTGGTGAGAAGTAACAAGCTAAAATCATCATAAAACCCTTTCCATATATTTTAGGAAGTGCTAACTTATTAAAAATGGCAGA
>NW_022103947.1:622060-623944 GCF_000313985.2 Echinops telfairi
GAAGCATGTCATTTCATGGGAAGAGTTGGAGGAAATTATGTTAAGTGAAGTCATCCAATCACAAAAGGACCAGTACAACATGAGTTCCTGAGGTAGATAGAGTCAGCACAGTAGGTATAGAAGAAAACCACTTATCTCACATTATGTGTTGCGTTACAGGCAGACAGGTGAAGGTCAGACCAAACCCAAGGAGGCACATGTTATTCCAACACAAAGAAGAGGAAAGGGGGAAGTGAAGAGGGAGAAACATAGCTGGGGAAAGGAGATGATGGCATGAGGATAGCAGGGCTCTAACCCACCCAGGGGGAGATTATTGGTTATAATTTGGAGTGTGTATACAGACCCCACCACAGAGCGCCAAACCATGAAGACAACATAATCACATGGAGAAATGCATGAAAAGATTGGGCTAAAGGGCCAGCCCCAATCAAAACCAAACTCACCCCCTCCCTAGAAGTATATGCTACAGAGGACAATACTAAACCTACAGGTTGGCGAAAGGGGTCTGCCTGCGATGTCCACACAGAAACAAAACCAGAAGGAAAAAGCAAGAGAGAAGGTCTACATCCCGTATCGGCACACCAAGCACTAGGGGTGATATTCCTGCACAGAGCTGCTAAGGCACAGACAGGACTGTAGGGCTGACAACAGCTCAAGACATGTTGTCCCCTTACTGGAGCATACTGAGACTGAGGACAATGCTGGGGACACACAGCAGGGATTTAGTCTGGTCTGAACCCCCCACATCAGGGCAAACTAAGAAGGGAACATAACAGATCATCAATGGGAGCAAAGCCACAAAGCCCCTAAAGAGCCCACAAAAGAGAATTCAGGTTAGGAGGGGCAGCTCCTGGAATTCCCCCAGGACTAGTGGAGAGATAATCACAAAGGTGAGCAGACAGACCTGCTATTATGTATGGTGTTTTGGGGTTTTATTTCAATCTTTTTTGTCTATGTTATTGTTGGCTTGCCTATTTATATAAGATAGGCATGGGAATCAAACTTGAAAAGAAAGCAATGGGACTGATGGTCCCAAGGGGTCTGGGGGCAGAAGGAGGTGAGGGAAGGGAGTGTTGAGCAAACAGCACCATAGACAGGGGAACAACTAGGGAATTCAAATCAACAAGGATGACATTGAGATCCTGGGGCTGTTGGAGTAACAACAATCTAACTGAGAGGAATTACTAAGAGGCAGAAGTAGCGCAAGCGTGATGGTGTGGCAGGAGGAAGGTAAAAGGAAACAGAGGAACAAGCTAAGAAGCAAGGCTGTGGATAGAGATTTTAGCATAGGTGTGCACATATGTAAATACTTTAATTCATAAAAATAGAGGTATTGATCTATGTACATATATTTTGATGGTAATGCACTGAGGTAGTGGATGGACTTCGGACCTCTGCTCATACTCTTCCTCAAAGCAAGAACACTTTGTTCTAACAAATTGGTACTTTGTGATGCTCACCCTCCCAGCACAGTTGCTGAAGACAAAATGGGTGCATAAGAAAATGTGATGAAGAAAGCAGATGGTGCCTGGCTATCAAAAGATATAGCATCTGTGGCCTTAAAGGCTTGAAGTTAAACAGTGGCCATCTGGCAAAGAAGCACCAAGTCCTTATGGAAGAAGCACACCAGTGAAATCGTGAGTTGTCATCAGGACCAGGTAACAGGCATCAGAAAACCCATAACAAAAAAACAAATAATTATATTGTTGAGAATGAGGGCAGTTAGAGCCCATCTGCAGACAACAGGACATCCCCAAATAGAAGGGTCGCAGGGAAGGGATGAGTCAGCCAGGGTTCAGTAAAGCACCAATGAAGCACACAATATTCCTCTGGTTCCTTGAGGCTTCCTGTTCTTTGTCAGTGGTTGGTTGTTGTTGCTGTTTT
>NW_022103947.1:625575-650960 GCF_000313985.2 Echinops telfairi
GAGAATGATGAGGGCAATGAATGTACAAATGCGCTTTACACAATTGATGTATGTATGGATTGTGATAAGAGTTGTATGAGCCCCTAATAAAATGATTTAACAAATGAATAAGTATATTGTTGAGAATGCGGGCAGTCAGAGCCCATCTGTAGACAACGGGACATCCCCGAATAGAAGGGTCACAGGGTTCAGTAAAGCACCAATGAAGCACACAGTATTCCTCTGGTTCCTTGAGGCTTCCTCACCCACCCCATTATCATGACCCAATTACTGCCTTTCGCTGAAGGTTACACCAGAGTATGTGCACAGGTACAGTAAGAGATAGGAGCTCATGACACATGGAATTCAGGAACAGGAATGGGAATTGCAATACCAGAAAGGCAGGAGGAAGGTGGGGATAGAAGAGGTGGAAAGGGGAACCAATAGCAATGATTGACAGATAACCACCCCACAAACCCCCAAGAGAAACCATGGGGAATGGAGACAGCAGTCAGTTTAAGATATAAAAATAATAATAATCTATAACATATTTAGGGGTCATGAAGGTGGTGGGGAGAGGGAAGGAAAAAAGAGGAGCTGATACCAAGGGCTCAATAGAAAGTAAATATCTATAAAAGAATGATGGCAATATATGTACAAATATGCTTGATACAATTGTGTATGTATTGTTACGAGTTGTAAGAGCCACCAATAAAATGGTCTTTTAATTTAAAAATAAATAAAATGAATAATACCAGCTCCACGTTCAAAATTAAATGGGACTTTTTTTCTCTAGAGAGAAGGAAGTGAGAGGATATTGCCATCTCAAACTTAAAACAATGCTGCCTTAGTTTTTTCTAGTATCTCTTCTTATCTTCAGCAATTTCTTTTATCATCAACAGCAATTCTTCTTATCAATTTCAACAATTTCTCTAACCTGCCAGACAGTCTGGATGAGACATCTTCACCCAATGCTTTCAAATGGGCCTATTACTGCCGATTCAGAAGCTATTTTCTAAAGATAATATAGATAAAATGTAACAATGACTGGTTTAAAGACACACAAACACAAATATAAACCAAACAAAGCAAAATCAAAGCACTCTTACTCTGCTAGATGAAGACAAGAAACAAATTCTCAGAGATGAGGGTCCTGGTGATAATCCAGAGTCACTTAGTTTTAGTAAAATTAATTCCTGGTTTTGAGAACACTCTAAATTCCCTGTAAATGAAATTGGCAACACCTGAATAATCCATTCACTTATTGTGAAAAAAAAATACATGTTATATGTGAGTGTATGTATATATTACTCTTTCTTAATTAGTATATTGTCAAGCTTTAAATATATGAATTGCTTAAGGGGTATCTAGAATTAAAAATATGGTTTCAGAATCATGCTGATCTTGCTTCCCAAATGCCCCTGTCCTTTGTAATTCTGAGAAAGTCATATAATTTCTCTTAGTCTCAGTTTTCTAACCAGTAAGTGAGAATAATGCTGCATGCACTCTATACAATACCTACCATATCCTACTATTAAAGGAGTCCTGGTGATGCTGTAGAATAAGTATTGGGTTGTTAAAATTTCTTTTTAAAAGGTCAGCAGTTCAAACTCACCCTTGTCTTTGAAGGATAGGTATAGGAAGTCTGTTTCTGTAAAGATTTACAGCCTTGGAAAGCCTATGGAATGGTTCCACTCTGTCCTAAAAAGTTCTTAGGAGAAGGCAATGGGTTCCCAAAAAACCCACTTCACTTCCACTCCCATCACATCCATGTCAATTCCTGGTGACTATATTGCACAGGGCACAACTGCCCCTGTGAGTTTCTGAGATTGCTAACTCTTTACAGGAGTATAAAAACCTATCTTTCTCCTAGGTCGTGAGTTCGCACATTTTTAAGACACTAAATGGTGCCAGTGGTTTGCGATGGGCTGTTAGCTGGTTCAAATTCACCCAATGGCTTTGAGAAGGAAGCCCTGCTGAACTGCTTTCAAAGCATTGTAGTCAAGGAAACTCAATTTGACTTGGTTGTATCTAATAGCAACAAAAACATACACATGGCTTAAAATTAGGAAAAAAGTATATAGCAGTGTCATATTTTTTCACTTTACTTGTTCAATCTGTGTACTGAACAAATTATCTGAACTGCTGAATAAAAGAAGAAATTGGCAATGGGATTGTAGGAAGGCACCATAACAACTTGCTAGATAATGGTAACTCAACCTTGCTTGCTGAACGTGAAGACAACTAGAAGCGCTTAGTGATGAAGATCACAGTCTACAACCTACAACATAGACTACATTCAATATATATATATATATAAATCCTCACAATTGGACCAGTGAAAAACATTGAGGTAAACAGAGACGTTGCCAAACATGTCATTCTATTTGAATTCACAATCAGTGCTCATGAAAACCGGAGTCAAGAAATCAAACAATATAAGGCACTGGGAATATGTGTTACAAAAATTGCATTACATTATTTAAAAACAGAGATAGCACTTCGATGACTAAGGTGTACATGACCCAAGCTTTAGTATTTTCAATCCTATGTGTGAGATAATTGAACTATCAAAGGCTAAGTCAACCTTGGAGCATTGGTCATGTTGTGGTTACCCTTTGGATTGCTAATGCAAGGCTACCACCACGAGAAGCTCTGTTGGAGAACAAGGAGGCTTTTTACTCCCATAAAGAGTTACTGTCTTGGAAACCCACAGGCAGTTCTACCTGACCTATAGCGTTGCTATGCGTTGGAAGTGACTCATTGGCAGTGAGTGAATCCTGACCATTGGAGATGGTGTGAACCAGCCCCACTCTTTGTTTCCTTGGGGCATCTCTAAATCCTATGTCAGTAGAGGGTGTGCTTTAACACATCCTCCTTCATTCTCCTTGGGGTAGCTCTGCTAGATGGTGACCACACGTCCATCAAACCCATTCCTTGGTGTATGAGGGCCATCTGGGACAGAGAAGAATCACAGTACCATTGAGAAAAGCACACCTAAAATCTGTCCGAAGAGGTGGCGGCCACCAAGACTAGATGCACCGGAGATGCAGAGGGACGGACCTGAGGCTACCGAGTACCTCCGGCTCATCTGGCTCCAGACTGTGGAACGATGAGACAGAGCAAAAGGCAAGCTGGCTTCTTGGTTTGTGGATGCAAAGGTTGAAATATGGAGGACAGGAAAGAAACGTGACTGGTCCCAGACTCATGGAAATAGAAAAACCAGAGCAGGTCAGATATGTCCACCTCCATTACCATTTATCAGAATATTACTACAAAATTTTAAAATCCGTTATTAAAAAAGAACATAAAAATGTGAAGTTAGTTTCATTACATCTTGTCTATCTAGACCTACATACTCTCTATCCCTTCCCAACAGTGTGCACTCTTCTATTCACACCATGTCAAAATGAGAGGGACTCGTGTCAGGTTTGTTTTCAATTTTCTTTGAGTTTATGGAACAAAATGATGCCTAAGGTGCATAATCAGGACTGTAGGATAGATGACGATAAAGTTTTCCATTAAAATTTTCATAAGAAATCCCTTGCTACCAGGTGCATTGTCCTGATTTGGCGGGGGGGTGGGGGGGGTGGGGTGGGGTGTAAAGACCATAGAGCAAACTTCCTGGTCTTTTTCTCACTAATGCAGCTTTTGATTTTTGTAAAAGTTCTTCATTATCATTACGTGTCTACAATTAACCTTTCAGAGCTTCGAAAACAGTTGCCATACCCTTTGAGCTGACCTCTTGGCCTTTAATTTAACTCACCCAGCAGATCCCCTCAGAAATCACTGTTTAGACCGGACCTTTTTACAAGGGCACTCTAATGAGAAAAACCTAAGTGCATTATTGGGTGACCTTACCTGAAACCATCCACAACTCACAGAGACATGTTTAAACAATTTAAACTCAATGCACTTAGAATAAGCTCATGAACTGGAACTGGAACCCACATACAAATATGCTTTGAGTTACCTTTCTGTGTGATTGGCTTGTTATAGGTGATGGGTGATATGTTGCAACTTGTAATGGATGTTATTATTGTTAATGTTGTAATTTGTGTTTCTCAGGCAGAGATGCACCGTGACTGGCTTCAGTTGCTCACAAAAATATTAATTATATGCATCAAAATTAAGTGTGCATGAAAAGGTAAAACAATTTCCCATAAGTCACAGTTTATTTGTTTGAAGGAGTCTTAGAATTTCCAGTCTTCGTCCACTCGTGTAGGTCATTTAGGGTGTTTGAGCAATGATGTCTTGGAGTAAGTATTGTACTCCACGGGTGACGTTCACTTCATTACAATCACTTGCTCTATAGTAGAAAGTCTTTCAAAGCCCATTCCTCACAATAAGAACATATTTTACAGAAAGAGTTTGGCACCCAGGATTTAGTGTGATTAGCATTCTCACTATTGAATCCAGAAACTTCACTTAGGGCTTGTTTCTGCAATGTGTACACATTTTTAGCTTGTGGTTCTCAAAGCTGAAGTACAAACACGGCCGGCTTGAAAGATTTTGGATATTCTCTGAGAAAGTCTCTGATTTTATTAGAAGGTAGGAAGTGATGGCTCGTTGACAAATGGGGGATGGGAGACAACCCAAGAGCAATAGACATTTGCATGCATTTTTTAAGAGAAAAGAGAAAATACAAAAATATAAAATAATGAATTTCAACATCTTGCATTCTCTTTCAACCTAGCTTTGGGCAATACTGGACTTATTAGTAACAATAATGCCTGATAGGGAGACAGAACTGCATATATATGCAAGGCAGTATACTACAGTTTCATAAGACATAAGGCCATAAGGTTTCACAAGACAAAGAGCCATCACTTCCTACCGTCTAATGAAATCAGAGATTTTTGTCAGAGAATTTCCAAAAGCGTTCATGCTGCCCGGGTTTGTACTTCAGTCCACTGTAACTTTGTCACGAGACTCTCGATTATGATTGGCACGGAAGTCATCTGCTTGGTGTCCCTTTCTCATTCCCGTGCCACACGCATTGAGGGTGAACATTATGTGAGTGTTTAGATGAGCGCAAAGTATGTTGACGTAATCAGCTACAATCCCCCACTCCCCACAAAAGCTAACACAAAGTTGTCATTTAGTAATATCCCTCTTCTCTGACATTTATTTCTGAGATCCATCAGTAACTTTTGTTTTTGAACCTTCCTGTGTTGATATTGGCACCCAGTCTCAGTCATTGTGCGTTGTCTCAGTCATTGTGCGTTGTCTCAGTCATTGTGCGTTGTCTCAGTCATTGTGTGTTGTTCGCTGTGACCAGTGAGTTGGGTGGGCTGCTGTGTGCTCTTCCCAAAGCCATGCTTGTTGAAATGGTTAAGGTTTCAGAATAGCATAGACTTGGCTTTATTGCTGGGCGGAATTGGATTTGCATTCCAAATCTGCCTCTTGTTAGCTTTCTAACCAACAGTAAGACAATGAATGTCTCTAAGTCTAGGGTTTCTCATTTGTAAAAAGTAATAGCCATAATAATTCCTAATTCATATGGTTGTTTTAAGAATTCAGTGGGATGATGGCAAATATCTTTTTAATGTTACCATGTCTGATTAATAGGGACTATTAAAAGTGCTAACAGCACTAAGGACCTAGAAGGATTTATGAAAAGTGCAGATTCCAGAACTTGCTAACCAGATAACTAAACCACAAGCTCTGCAAGTACTTTCTGTTCATGTCATAGTTTGGGATCCTCTGGTTTTGTTTGACACATTGTTGATTGACACACACCCAGTGTTTATAAAATGCTTGGCACATAGTAAGCATGCAATAGCTAATGCTTAATGAACAAGGAATTAGTGAATAAACATGAGTATTTACTCTCCCTCTCTGTGAGTTTTCTAGAACACAAGTCCTATAGCCTTTGTGTGTGTGTAGATTATATATCAACATATGAAAATAGGCAGAGATGAAGCATTTTATGTTCTTAATTGCTCAGTGAAGGAGTCCTGGGTGCACAGTGGGTTACAAGTTGTGCTCCTAACTGAAAGGTCAGTAGTTTGAAACCACCAGTCACTTTGGGGAGAAAGATTACGCTCTTTGCTCTCCTAAAGCTTCATAGTTTCATAAATCCACAAGGGCAGTTCTACGTTTTCCTATAGGGTCATTATGAGTCAGAATTGACTTCATGGTAGAGTTTGCTGTATAGAATCGTTCGCTGATTTCACGTACCCGTACAATCACCCAAAATCAGTACTCTCAGTTTTCCATTTCACTGAATAAAAAAAACAAAACAACAGTCGGAAATACAAGTGATTTGCTTAAACTTACACATCATTGATTTTAATGGATTATTTCCAAGGCATTCTTTCTTCCTGTACAAATAACTGCAATATTGTCTCCCTCCATGAGAAATCCCAAAGAATATGGATTGCTCATTTTCTACCAAAGCAAAAAGCAAAACAAACAAACAAAAACCAGCCCTCTCTCTTCATTTCTTAGTGCTGCCATAAGAGAAAATCAAGTGAGTGGCTTAAAAGAACAGAAACGTATTAATTTACATTTGTTGGTGCTAGGATTTAAAAATCAAAGTATTAACCATGTATATTTCATCTGAGGACTGCGAAGAAGAAGTAAGTGCATGCTTTATTCCCAGCGTCTGAGGGCAACTATTCTGATTGATGCTATTCCTTGTCTTATAAATTACTCCAATTTCGGCCTACATCTTCATATGGCCCCTTTCCATCTGTATCTCCTTGCCTCCTGTCCTTTTCTTATAGGAAATGATTCATCTTGACTTAAGGCCCACACTACTGAAGTATGGCTCAACTGAAAACATCATCAAAGATCCTATTTCCAAACCATGTCACATTCATAGATACAAGGGATGAAGATTTCAACCATTTATGGGTTAAAGGACAATTCAATTTATAATACATTAAAAGTGAAAATGCTAAGGCTCCTTCAGACAAATTAGTCAGGATTGAGAGATTTTCTTAAAAAGTGTTGTTTGCTTATTGAGAATCCCATCATGGATTCATCTTTAACAGGCATTTACTGAGCTCCTGTTGTTGTTAGGTGCCATCCGGTCTGTTCTGACCCATAGCAACCCTACCCACAGCAGAACACTGTCCACTCCTTCCCCATCCTCATGATTATTCCTATGCTTGAACACGTTGTGGAAGCCACAGTTTCAATCCATCTTGTTGAGTACATTTCTCTTTTTTGCTGCCCCTCTCTTTTACCAAGTTTGATAGCATTTTCCAGGGACTGGTCTCTCCGGACAAAATATGTAAGAGGAAATATCAGTGTTCTTGCTACTAAGGACCACTCTGGATGTGCTTCTTTCTAAATAGACACATTGAATTTTATCTCTTGACTGCTGCTTCAATTAGCACCGATTGCTTATCCAAGCAAGATGAATGTCTCAGGTTGTTAATAAGCCTCCCTCCATTCCTGATGCTGCATATTCTTCATACAATCCAGTTTCTGTGATAATTTGCATACAATTGAATGAGTATGGTGAGGGATACTGCCCTGACACAGACCTTTCCTGATTTTAAACCATGTCATACTCCCTTGTTTGTTTCTCAAAACTGCCTTTTGATCCATATACAAGTCCCTCTTGAGCACAATGAAGGGTTATGGAATTCCCATTCTTTTCAAAGTTATCCATAACTTTTCATCATCTACTCAGTCAAATGACTTGCAGAATCAATAAAATACAAGTAAACATCTTTCTGGTATTTTCTGCTTTGGGGCAAGACCCATCTGACATCAGCAGTTCTACCCCTTTGTTAAGCATCCTCTTCAGAATCTTGTTTGAACCTTTGGCACTTTTCTGTCAATGTACTACTGCCACGGTTGTTGGATCATCTCTAAAATTTAACTTGAAATGATATTAGGTGTTCTGTTGGGTCAACTTTCTTTGGAATGGCTACAGATATGAATATCAGTTAGCGTGTCAAGTAGCTATCTTTGAAAATTCTTTACAGAGAAAGTAACTGCTTCCAGTACTTTATCGGCTTGTTGAAACATTTCAATTGGTATCCCATTAAATTTTGGAGATTTGTAGTTGGCTAATATACTCAGTGAAGCTTGACTTTCTTCTGTTAGTACTTCATTTTTGCTCACATGCTACCTCTTGAAATTATTTAATGTAGACTAGTACTTTTTGGTGCCGTGACTCTGTATTCTTTCCATCTTCTTTTTATGCTTCCTTCGTCGTTCATTATTTTGCCTATCAAAAGATATAGCGTCTGGGGTCTTAAAGGCTTGAAGGTAAACAAGTGGCCATCTAGCTCAGAAGCAACAAAGCCCACATGGAAGAAGCACACCAACCTGTGTGACCACGAGGTGTCGAAGGGATCAGGTATCAAGCATCAAAGAACAAAAAATCGTATCATTGTAAATGAGGTTGAGTGCAGAAAGGAGACTCAAAGCCCATCAGTAGGCAACTGGACACCCCCTTACTGAAGGGTTGGGGGGAAGAGATGAGCCAGACAGGGTGCAGGGTAGCAATGATGAAACATATAACTTTCCTCTAGTTCTTAAATGCTTTCCCTGCCCCCCCATCATGATCCCAATTCTACCTTAAAAATCTGGCTAGACCCGAGGATGTACATTGGTACAGATAGCACCAAGAAACACAGGGAATCCAGGACAGATGACCCCTCCAGGACCAGTGGTGAGAGTGGTGATGCCTGGAGGGTGGAGGGAATGTGGGGTGGAAAGGGGGAACTGATTACAAGAATCTACATATAGCCTCCTCCCTGGGAGATGGACAGCAGAGAAGAGGGCAGGGGGAAACATCGGACAGTGTAAGGTATGACAAATAATAATTTATAAATAATGAAGGGTTCATGAGGGAGGCATGTGGGGAGGGAAGGGGAAAAATGAGGAGCCAATATTAAGGGCTCAAGTAGAAGGCAAATGTTTTGAGAATGATGAGGGCAACAAATGTACATATGTGCTTAACACAATGAATGTATGTATGGATTGTGATAAGAATTGTATGAGCCCCCAATAAAATGATTTTTTTAAAGTACACATTAGCTCACCAATGATTATTGATCTTTATATGGTTTTCATTTTATTATTGACAACTTCTAATTTTCCTAGGATCATACTTCACACATTCCAAAATATGATTAATAGATTTTTACAGCTTTTCTTCTTACCCTGAGTCATCCTTCATCAGCAAATGAAGACCCTGAAACCTCAACTCCCACAAGCTTTGCTCCATTCACAGCACCAGGGTGGGCTTTGAGAGATCACTTCCTCCCCTGTCACCTTTCAAGAGTCTTTCAACTGGGAAATAGAGCTCATCCTCTCACTCTATTCTCTGCAGTGCTCTGCTTCCATTAATTCGAACTTCGCTATCTGTGAATGTTTCAAAGCTAAAGTTTGCGGTGGCAAATTCCTCCAAAATGGGCAGCTGAGTCTTTCTTTGTAATCTGTAGTCTAGAAGCTCCGCTGATATCTGTTTATTTTAGATGACCCTTCTGGCATTTGAAATACCAGTGACATCGCTTCTCACATCGCAGTAATATATAAGCCACTGCAGTACAACAAACTGACAGACAAGTGGTGAATTGAACCCCTATTAGCATTATACAAAATATATACATTTTTGGAAAGTTGTATGAAAATAAAATAAAATGTTTCTAGGAACGTTATGAAGGTTTGTTGTGCAAGATTTCTGTTTACAAATTATACAATCTGGTAGGCAGTATCATGGCACTGTTTACTAGTAGTGTTTTTAAATATAAAAACTGCCTCATAATGATAGTAATCTACTAATTAATATAATGGCTTTGGGTTGTTTTTCTTTTTCCATTTAAAAAATAATCAAGCTTTTAGAAAAGTTCCAAGCATATTACAAATAACACTCATATACTATTTACCCATAAAGCTCAGTTATATTTTGTTACTTATGTTAGTGATAACTTTACAGCAAAAGAGATAAATCTACCATTTCCCTGAAAGTAAGACATCCCCTGAAAATAAGACCTACTTACAGTTTTGTCTCTCACTGAAATATAAGGCATCCCCTGAAAATAAGACCTCCCCAAAATAAGGCCCCCTGAAGCTACCATAACTCTGGACTTTGGACCATAATGGTGGGCACCACTGTGCAGCTCACTGTTGGCCTCAGCGCAGCCAGAACAGACAGGAAGTGTGAGGTCTCTTTTATTAAAACAAACTATAAAGTGTACCATATTCTTCTTGATGGAAAAATAAGACATCCCCTGAAAATAAGACCTAGCACATCTTTGGGAGCAAAAATTAATATAAGACACTGTCTTATTTTCGGGGAAACAGGCTATGATCATACATTACACTCATATCTCTATAGTTTTCTATATGTCTATAGAAATATCTCTATAGTTCAACCTGGAGCAATTCTTGATCTTGCCTTAATTGGCCTGGTTTTATCATGTTTTGAAAATTTTTTTCTATAAACAACATCCTCCCCTTGGGTGGGTTAGTGCACTGTTCCCCCGGATGCCCGTGTCTTTCCCCCCCCCTCCTTTTTTGTTGGCTACCATATGTATCCCTGGGTTTATTATGGTCCCTGGACTTTACCAGGCATTGAAAATTAATTATTTAAAGAATGTCCCTCAATTTGAGTATATCTAAAACTTCACCCAGGAGTCTTGATGACACTGGGTTACACAAAGGGTTGTCAAACACAATGTGAAAAGTTTGAACCCACCAACCAAGCAAAGGGGTAAAGACACAGCTTTCTGCTCCTGTGTAGAGTTGCAGCCTTGGAAGTCCAAGGGGCAGTTCTACTCTGTCCTTATAGGGCTCTGTCCGTCAGAGTCAACTTAATGGCAGTGGATTTTGATAATGATGCCACCTGTCATGCATGATACACAAGTCATGCATTTTTGGCAGAAAAATCATAGAAGTGATTTTCGTTCTGTTCATTGAATTTTATTGGTAGCACATAAATCTGAATTCATCTTCTTAGTGGTGGGGGTTTTAATCACATTTGATAATTTTATTAAGACAATTTATTTAAATTATCCCCTCTATTATAAACTGTCATAGGTGGGTTTATTGTGCCAACCTGGCCAATAAACTCATGTGGGATTAGAAAGGTTTCACTTTAATTGAAGGACAAAGAAATAAATGTCTCGCAAGCCTCACCTTTCTGTCTCTTGCCCTCTGATAATTGGACCAGTGTGCTACTGGCTTAGCTAGTTTTCTGCCTCAACTTGTGAGCTACACTTCCTGTGGGGCGCCCAAACCATGGACCATGTTGCTATAGTTTGAGATTCCTTTAAGACCTGTTTTGCCACACTGCTGGAGTATGCATCACTTGAGCTGGGGACTGTTGGACCCTGTTATCTGGCTGACTGTTGGTAACCTGCCCTGCTGTTTGCTGCCTGTGGCCGGATTTCCTGAATTGCGCTACAGAAGATTCAGCTGTCTGCTTCCTTGACTTGCACCCAGCAGCCCTCATGAGTACTAATTAGCTGTTTATTTGTTCATATATAATATATATATATATATTCACCTGTCCTGGTTTTGTTTGTCTAGAGAACCCTGTGTAACACATAAACAAAAAACATTTTCTGTACTTGTAGAATACATAAAGTTCTATTAAACATCCCACTTCCACCCACCAGTTTTAGCTACCATTGATGTTTGCTGTTTTTTCCCCGTGAATTCTTTTTTTTTTAAATGATGGATGCCACATGGCGATTCTGTAATCGTACCATTCCTTCAACATTTATTATTTGGCATTTAATGAATGAAAGTATTTTCTCTTAACCACATCTATGTTATCTATGCATGTTATGGAAACTATTTATTCAATAGATTGTAATTTAACATTATAATTATTTTGTTTTGGTTGCTGTTGTGGCTCAAATTGTTCAAAAAATAGGGCCAGGGATTAATATAGTACTTTCATTCTGGCTTCTATATCTTATTTTTACAATTCCCAATTATTCACAGATACAGACTGACTTTCTGGCACAAGAGAATGTTTCAGGTCACTTATCTTTAGTATACTTTATTAGACACATTTAGGTAGAGGGAAAAATATGCATAAAGTACATAGATCCACATTGCTAATCTCATTCTTTGACAGATCATTTGGTTCTTCCCCTGCTGTAGCTCAGGAATCATCATTTCTACAGGATCCCCTGTTCCTTTAGTGGATGATGGTATTTAGAAACCAATATACAAGATGAGGTAAGTTCCTTGCCATTGGAGTGTTGCTGCTCCCGGGCTCACCTTGTGTATACATGCATTCTTATCTAGCTGTGTTCCTATGTTATTCAATAGGGACTGAAAACAAGAATTCACACCAGGACTTTTAATTCCAATTCAACACCTAGGTTCCATTTAAAAATGTTCTTTTCTGTGCCTGTATCTTTATTCTCCAACAGTCGGAAGTCCAGAGCTCCATAATCCTAAATATATGTGTCCATCTGCTCAGGCTCTTGAATGTAGTCAATGTTCCAGCCCTTGAGTCTGACGCAGCTGAGAAACTGCTTTCCGGTGGACCTTGACATGGGATGAGAGAGGCCGCACTCTAATACCTTTGCTACATGATTGCAAATCTGGCTATCTTCTTGGAAGCAAGAAAAGGTAAAACCAAATTTTCACCGTTTTGAAGAACAATAAAAATGTAAACTGCAAAATGTCTGTGAATGCTAATCTGTCCCCCATCCCCCAACAATTCCCAGTAAAGGATGAGATGGTCAGTAATCTTCTGTGCTTCCTGAACCCTTCAAGAAGCTCTTTGCAGGAATGACAAATATGAAATTAAGCACATCCCTGTCCCCAGGGCCACTACAATGTCTAAAAGCACAAATAGTGGAGGGAGGGATAACCAACAAGCAAATTCATTATGATCTAGTAAATCATCTGATCTGAATCTACTAATTGTGTAAAAAAGAATTTGTTCCAATAGTTTTCAGCCACAATTTGTTAAATGACAGGGGGAAGCAATCACAAGGGGTTGCCTTGTAGAGGCCCAAGTGGGCAGCTGTAATTAACTTCATGCCGCATAAAGAGCCCCTTCATTACATAATTACACTTGCAATTAATCCCCTTGTTCTTTCATTTTAAAAGGGATAGTACAAGTGTTGGAGAGTAATGTTATAAGCATAAAAGTTAGGCTTGGGATGTGGGTTTGGAAATTCTAGTGCTTGGGGGATTAGGTAGTCAGGGTTTTGTCTTGTTTTTTAAATAAACAGGAACCTTAGACACTCCTGGTCAGCTAATTGGCAGGAATTAAAAGAAAACCTGCTCTAATTGCATGTCTGCATACAAACAACCTTGTTTTCCCGCTGTCTTGTATTTTAAATTTAACAAGCAGCCCTCGTTTAAAGTGAACCAGAGCACTTCCAGGTACACCTGTCTCCTGAGAGAAGGGAGGAAAGATTCTTCAAGAAAATAAAAATGTTTCATGTCTCTCTTTCATCTCCTGAAAGGTTACTTTAAAAAGTTAACTCCGGGAGATAAACAGATGTGCACAGGAATTAAGTATTCAAAGTCAGGCCAAAAGGCATTCTTTGTACCTGTAACAGAAAAGGCAGAGAAGGTTGTAGTTACTGAAACGATCTCTAAGAATTTTCTTTAAGAAAGGAGCCGTCCATGGGAGTAGGAGGGCAGCAGGGGAGGAAAGAAGGACTCTTTGCACTGTTTTCTGTTTACAGTCACAGTGACCTTGACAGAGTGTTAGGTGTGTTAAGAAAAAGCACTTGTTTCCTCTCATTAATATTCCCATCATGACACAAAATGAAAAATGTATAGAATTAATTGAGTACCTTTCATTAATTTGGTTTTCCCCAACACTATCTGCACCATTATCAAATGGATTTATTGAAAACATAGCTTCTTTTTAAAAAAATAATTTTATTGGGGGCTCTTATAACATTCCATATATCAATTGTATCAAGCATATTTGTACACATATTGACATCATTATTTCCAAACATTTTCTACTTGATCCCTTGGTATAGGCTCCTCTTTTTTCCTTTCCCTCTCCCACCCTCATGAATCCATCAATTATATATTGCTATTATTATTTCATATCTTACACTGTCCACTGTTGCCTTTCACCCACATTTCTGTTATTTGTCCCCTTTGGAATGGGGGGGGCTATGTATCCAACCTTGTGGTGGGTGCCTGCTTTCCCCCTCTTCCCCCTTCCTCACCATTTCCCTGCCCTCATGATATTCCTACCCCCACTACTGTTCCTGAGGGGTTTTTCTGTACCGAATTCCAGGTGTCCAGAGATCTTATCTGCACCAATATGTGTTCTCCAGTCTAGCCAGATTTGTAAGGGAGAACTGGGTCCTGAGGGTGGTGGTGGGGAGAATGCAATCAGGAACTGAATGTGTGCTTCCTTTGTGCTATACTGCACCTTGGTTGAATCATTCCTTTCTTATAACCCTTATGTGGGGTGATATCCAATTGTCCACAGATGGGCTTTGGGTCTCCACCCCAAACTCCCTTCTTCACATCGATATACTGTATATACTTGAGTATAAGCCAATCCGTATATCAGTTGAGACACCTAATTTTACCACAAAAACTGCATTAAAAATGTGCTCAAAAACTCATCTTATAAACGAGTATATATGATAGTTGTTTGTTTTGGATCCTTTGATACCTGATACCTGATCCCATCGACACCTCATGATCATACATACTGGTGTGCTTCTTCCATGTGGGCTTATTTGCTTCCCTGCAAGATGGATGCTTGTTTAACTTCAGTCTTGTAAGACCACAGACACTATATCTCTTAATAGCTGGGCATCATCCACTCTCTTCACATTTGCTTATGTACCCATTTTGTCTTCAGTGATCCTGTCAGGAATGTGAGTATCAAAGAATGCCAGGTTATTAGAACAAAGTGTTCTTGTTTTAAGAGAGCCCTTAAATAGAGGCCCAAAATCCCTCTGCTATCTTAATACTTAACTTATAAATAGATGTACATTGGTCTCTATCCATTTCATTATGTTAGTATATTTACATATATATATATGCCTATAGATATACCTCTATAAATAGTTATCCCTTATCCCTTAGTTTGTAGATTCCTCCTATTTATTTCCTTTCACCTTCCTCCTATCCCACTATCATGCTCACACTCCATTCAACTCTCAGTACTTCCTCTTGGATACATTGCATTTGATTGAACCCCACCAGGCATTATCTACCCTCATTACCATCAATTTTAGATCTCTTGTTGGTTCCTTATCCCTTAGTTTGTAGATTCCCCATTCCCCCTCCCGGCCCCTCCTATCCAATGTCCCTCCCACCCCTGGAACCACTAGTCCTGTTGTTTTCTCCTTGGTTTTGTTCATCCTGCCTATCTTATATAAATAGATACAGGGCAAAAACAAAGAAACAAACAAAACAAGAAAAAAAGCCAATAGATAGCTCCAGGTCTGTCTGCTGACCCTTATGCCTGTATTCCAATCAGGTCTGATGAGCTGTCAAGCTCTGTCCCCCAATTCAGAAGTCTATTTTCAGGATTCCTAGGGGACTTGGATACTTAGCTCCCCTTGCTGCCCTTTGCATTTCACCCCACTGTGCATGGGGCAGAGCAGGCACACCTTCCACACAGTGTCTCCAGTGCTGTCCCCCATACCACCATTGATCAGTGAGGGAATGTCGTGTCTCATGGTGGGTCCGGCCCTACGACCCTCTCTGTGCACTAGCTGCTCTGAGCAGGGATGTCATTCTCGAGGTTTGGTGGGCTATGATGAGGCCTCTCTCTCTCTCCCTTTTAGTTCACTCCCATGTGGTCTGGACAGACCTGCCTCTTCCCAGGCTATATCTTCAGTGCTGTCCTCTGTATTGCCACCTTCTGGGGAGGGGATCAACATAACTTGGCTTGGGCCCAGCCCTGTCTTCCTCTCTGTTAGTTTGCTGCTCCATGCAAGTGTATTGCCCTCAAGGCTTGGCACTCTGGGATGGGGTCTGGTCCCTCTCTCCCTTTCTTGTGGACACATAAATAATACCCGCCCCATGGGTTGTTTTAGTGTTCTGTTCCCCATCCACCCCGCCTTTTTTTCTTTTATTTCTTCCCTCTCTCTTTTCCCCTCCTTTTTCATTGGCTGTCATATGCATTCCTGAGTTGGGTCAGACCCCTGCCAAAGTGCCTGGACCTCAACCCAGGATTTATGCATTAAGTAGCATAAATCTATGCCCTTAGTAATTTTTTAGCTTACCTCAGTGGACACATGTTGTACTTTTCCATTTGTGCTAGGCTAACTACACTTAGAATAATTTCCTCCAACTCTTCCCATGAAACAATGTGCTTCATGTGTTCATTGCTGCTTTTAAGAGCTGTGCAATACTCCATTGTAGGTATATACCAGAGTTTTTTCATCCATTCCTCAGTTAATGGAAATTTAGGTTGTTTCCAGGTTTTTGTGATTGTAAACTGTGCCATGAAGAACATTGGAGTGCAGATGTCTGGTCTTGGTCTGTTTCTTATTTCTTCTGGGTATATGCCCACTAGGGGGATTGCTGGATCATATTGTAGCTAGATTTCCATTTGTTTTAGGAATCGCCAGATCGATTTCCATAGTGGCTGCATGTATCTACAGGATGGCCAGCAGTGGATGAGTACCTATCTCACTACACCCTCTCCAGCACTTGTTGCTTTCTGATTTTTTGAGTTGAGCTATATTTGAGGGTGTTAGGTAGTATCTCATAGTTGTTTTAATATTTCTATTATGGCTAATGATCTGGAAATTTTTCTCATATGTTTATTGGTCATTCGGATTTCCGCCCTTGTGAAATTTCTGTTCAGGTCTTTTTCTCACTTTCTCAGTGGGTTCTTTTGTTTTGTTGTTGTTGTTGTTGTTGTAGGCTATCAGAGTATTGAGGTCAGTTTTATCAGAGATCAAGATTGAAATCCCTGCTTTCTATGAATAGCTGTTTGCTTGGTATATTTTTCACCAGCCTTTAATTCTCAGCCTGTTTTTGTTTGCGAGTTTGAGACGTGTCTTTTGTAGACAACAGATCAAAGGGTTATATTTTCTAAGCCAGTCTGCTAGTCTGTCTTTTAATGGGTGAGATCAGTCGATTGACATTCAGAGTTATTATATCCATCTGTGGACTCTGTAATGCCATCTCGTACCTTTTGTGTTGGGTATTACTTCCCTCCCTTCTTATCATTGCATTGTTTTTGGGTGTGTGTGTGGGGTGGGATTGTTCATTCTTGCCATATTTTCAACATTGAGTTAATGTTGTCTTATAGGATATTTCCCATCTTTTCAACTCTGGGTGGAGTTTGTCTATGTGGTGGTCACCTATTTGTGCTCAATACATGTTATTCTTCTGACCACAGTAGGTCTGTAAGAATTTTTGGTAGAGCTGGGTGTCTTTTCATGTATTCTTTAATATTTTCCTTGTCTGGGAAGACTCACTCTTCTCCATCTATCTTGAAAGATAGAGTGGCAGGGTAGAGGATTCTTGGGTTGGCATTGTTCTCTTTCAACTTTTTGAAGATGTTTGTCCACTCCTCTTCTTCATGGTATCTGCTGATAGGTCTGAGCTTAAAATTTTCTTCTTTTCCTCAAAATTTGATTGTTTAACTGTTATGTGCCTTGGCAAGTTCTTCCTGGGACTCAGACTAGCTGGTGTCCTCTCTACTTCCTGAATGGTTGCCTGATTCTCATTCGTTAAGCTGGGGTAGTTTTCTTCCAGGAATTCCCTCACTATTTTTGCAGTTGACTTCTTGGTTGTGTCTTGTTCTGGTAATCCAATTATTAGAATGCTGTTCCTCTTCATTGCATAAGATATTTTTCTTAGGTTTTCTTCAGTTTCTTTGATTAATTTGTTTAACTATCTTTCCAGTTTGTTGAAGTCTGCCTAGTTGTCTTCCAGGTTACTGATACAATTCTCTACTACTTCTAGTCTGTTAGTTATGTCTGTTAAATTGTTATTTGCTTTTGTTACCTCATCCGTTATCTTGTATTTCCCTTGGGTGCTCATCTCATAACTCTTGTATTTCCCTTTGGTGTGTGGCCTTTATCTCGTCTATAGTTTCATCTTTTTCTGTGTTGCTTCACTCATATCCTGTATGACTCCAAACATCATTCTGAAGATTTCTTTCTGTGGTAAATCAATGTCTGCTTCTTCTCTGCACATTGTTAGGTTGGTTCAGGACTTCTTCTGACATTGTCTTTTGTTTTTCCTGTTTTTCATTGAGGTTGTTGGTCCTGGTTGCTGTATGTGTGTCATCTTAGAGGAGCCCAATGCCATTTTGCAGAGTTGAAGAGCAAAGGACTCTTTCTTAGGGATACTTGTAGGAATGTTTCTTTGGACTACCTGCAGCTAACTGCTCTGGGTTGGGGGTGGGGGGTCGGGCTACTGTTTTAGCCTTCTGTGGTTTCACTCTTTCCCTAGCCAGCAAGTATTCTGTTATTTGAAGTTGGATGCCCCTCTAAGGGGATGCTGTTCTGGTGGTTGTGGGCCCATACGGATGGAGCTATGCTGGGTGATCTCACATGAAGCCGTGGTTGTGTGGCCCACAGCCACTTGGAGTGCCTTGGAGGGCGTGCAGGTGTGCCTACTGCAATGGGAGTGCTGCAATGGGAGGGCATGTGGGTGTGCCTGCTTTGGTGTAGAGCATCATGGATGGTAGGCAAAATTTCCCTAGCTGGAAAGAGCATGATGGAGGTTTGGCAAAGGTTTCTGCAGCAGCCTGGAGGTCTGGGGAAGGCTGGCAAGGCTGCCTTCGGTTGTGTGCAGTACTGCAGAAGATGCAAGGAAGTCCCCTCAGCCATGTTTAGGGCAATGGAGAATGGGAAGAGAATCCCCAGCCATGTGGAATGCCATAAAGGGCAGGTAGCTTCCCCCACCCTCACGGAGCACCACAAAGGGAGAGCAGTGGTTTCCCCAGCTGCTTAAAGGTCCTTGGAGGGAAGGTAGGTGTTTCCCCAGCTGCTTGGAGGGTGTTGGGCATTCCACCAGTTGCTAAGAGGAAGGCGGGAGTTCCTCTAGCCACTTGGAGAGTGGGTTGCGCCAGCCACGTGGAGGGGTGTGGAAGGCTTACAGGAGTTTCCCCAGCCATTTGAGAGGCAGTGAAGGTGGGAAGTATTTTCCCAGCCACTTGGAGGGCAGCGGGAGGCAACTTGGGGGTTCCAGAGCCATAGGTAGGCCTTGTAAGGTGGGTGGGTATTCCTGGTGGAAAGTGAATGGGAGTTCCTCCAGCTGGGTGTAGGGTGGGCAGAGTGCCCTAGGTGGAGAGGAGCACCCTGAAGGCCGCCAGTGCTGTGTGAAAGGAAAGAAAGGGGGGGAAAACAGTCGTGACTGTGGTGGGAAATAGCTATGAGAGAGAGAACAAAGTAAAGAAATAGATGAGCCCTGACCACCTGATCATGGGGCTGGAGGGGTTTAAACCCTGCCCAAAGGCTGAGGCAGCTGTGGCTGTGTTGAAGTAAAACCCTTGGGTTGGCCAAAGTTGCCTGGCGCCTGCCTCAACTATGGCAGGCTAAAGCTAAAACTAAGCCAGCCTCTGCAGTGGTAAGCCAAAAGCCCACAGTTCTTCAAAACCTAGTGGATTTCAGTCTACTTATCTTTATGATGCTCCTCTGTGACCTGGAAGAATGGGGTTTTCCTCTCAGTGGCTCTCCTGCACTGATTTCTGGAGAGTCCTTCTGGCGTGTGTTACTCAGTTGCCATCTTGCTGAAACTCTATCATATCTTCATTTTTATTGTGGAATGATTTCCTTGTTTTCTATCAATGTACCTTTAAAACCAGACCATAATTTTTATTAGAAAAATTAGATAACTTTTTAATGAGATACCTTTAAAGGTTATTTAAAATTAATATAATTGTATGAATGGAACCCTGACAGCATAGTTAGTTACTATCCAATGGCTAATTACAAAGTCTGTGGTTCAAAAGCACCACTTGCTCCAAAGGAGAAAAAGTGAGTCCATCTACTCCCATAAAGATTTAAAGCCACAGAACCCTAAAGGGGCAGTCCTAAACTATTCTATAGAATCACTATGAGAAATTGACTGTATGAAATTAAAAATATAATTAAGCTTGTATGAGTTATGAAAATGGCACAGGACCAGGTAGTGTTTCCTTTTCTTTAGTCATACATATAAGGTTGCTATGATTTAGAATTTACTTTAGAATACCTACCAACAACATAAATGCATGATAAGATAATCCAAAATTCCATGAAAGAAGAATCATAATGTTGACACTTACTGCTTTTCTAACAGTATCTGAACAACAATAAAAATCATATTTCATCTGCTTTATTCTGCATGATCTGTCATAGAAGAAGAAAAGCAGTAAAATATCTAATAGCATTACTGATAGTGGTACTTCCATTTTTAAAGATCTTCTTTCACCAATTCATTTATATGGGGGGCTGTTATTCTGGGTACTTTAGAGAAACAAATCCACAGAAACTCATGTATAAGAGAGAGTTTTACATAAAGGGTAAGTGTGCATCAAGAAAACATCCCAACCCAGTGCTGCCCAAGCTCACAAGTCCAACATTAACCCATTAGCCCATATGTCCAACACCAACCCACAAAGTTCTCCTTCATCTCACAAAACAGATGCAATGATGCTGATTGCAGGAGGAAAGCCATGTCAGTCAATGTGTAAGCATCTCAGTGCTGGCAAGGGTCTCCACATGGGTGCTCCAGCAACCAGGGCTGCATCGGGGTAGGTCCATGTGGCTTCTCCTTGGGGATGTCTTGTAGGAAGTCAGTCTTGCAAGTTGAAGCAGGGAACTGCTAAGGCAGCTGCACCCTGGTGTGACTGTCACAAAGCAAGAGACCCAAGAACTAGAAAGGCATGGGTTACAGTGCCATTTATCCCTCGGCCCTTCAATTAACCCCACTTGTGTTTATTGGCCAGGTTGGCACAAAAAACTAACTCAGGGCATTTCACAAAGTTCTATCTTCTCTCTGCTTCCTGGATTCTTTCTCTATTTTCCTGACATAAACTGCCATTTCAATCAATCTATCTTATTTTGTCATATCTTGCTCCACATTGAGATCTCATCAGCTATTGATTGACTTTAACCAGTAAACTGATTATTTCTGTGTTAGTAACGACCTCCCTATTTTCAAGTTCCTAGATGGTGCAAGAAATTTTTGCTTGGCAGGATGAGAATATTTGTGATTCAAACGTATGCAGCTGCACCTAGGAAGAAACAAGCCTGATATTTGCTTCCATAAAGATTACAAGCAACACTCTAAGAAACAATTCTATTCTCTATCATATGATGTCTTTACAAGTCACAAAAACAAAGTGATATAAACCCCTTACAAGAAAATGCATTTCTCTGTTCACCAGATACCACTAATTCATTAGTTTGTCATACTGTAATGGTTTTGTGTGTTGCTGTGCTACTAGAAACAATACCACCAGTATTTAAAATGCCAGCAGGATCATGCAGGGTTTGATAGAACTTCCAGATTGAGACCAACTAGGAAGAATTTAGAGGCTGTTCTGAAAAACTTATGAACAGCAGTGAAATTGTCAGATACAGCACCAGAGGATGAGCTCCTCAGATTGAAAGGCACTGAAAATATTCAAGGACCCTTTCATTGTACATATCTTGTTTAATGGTGTTCATACACATGGACCTTGCCACATAGAATGCACAGGAAAAAAACATCACTTACACAGAGACAATGGAGGAATTCAATTTCAACAGCCCAAATAAGGCCAATGACTGATAGTAAAACAGATCATCAATTACTTATTTGCAAGTTCATGTTGAAGAAGATAAAACAATTATATAAGAGCCAAACTATAACATTGAGTATACAACAACCTGAATTTAGAGGCCATCACAGGAATAGCTTTGATGCACTCTAACCTAACACTCAAAAACCAGGAGTTGTGGAATGACATCCACACTACCATACATGAAGAAATCAAAAGGTCATTAAAATGCAGGGGGAAAAAAAGGAAAAGGTGGATGTCAGAAAAGGCTTTGAAACTTGGTCTGGAAAGTAGAGTAGATAAAGCAAATGAGGCTATAGATGAAAGTGGAAGCCTACATATTCAGGATCTACACAGGGAATAAGCCTCCAGTGATTTCCTTCTAACCATAATTAAGAGATAGGATTAAACTACTAACTGCCTAATAAATTAGGCAGATAGTATTGGAGAGAATGAGCATAGTAGGTTAAGTGATAAATCTGACTAAAATGATTAAAACCTTGTCACTTGATCTACCTTCTGATACACCTTGAGCTTGATCTGGTTTTTACTATTTTCTGGGGATTTTTTTTTCATATTGGGGTTTATCTCTGTTACATTTGTCATTGTTGGTAGTCTTTTTGACTTTGTTATGTGCTTTTCTGTTTTGTTTTGTTTTGTTTTGTAAATGAAACCCAGGTATATGAACATATAGCAAGAACAACTAGAATAAGTGTTTCTGGGGGGTATGGTGAGGGAAATGTGGAAGTAAGCAGGTACTGATATTAAGGACTTTAAGAGGGGAAAATGTTTTGAAACTGATTTGGGGAGCAATTAGAACACTCTGCTTAACATGATTGAACTATGGAATGGTGTGATGTCTGGATTCTAATAATGTGGGGGTTGGGAGGAGGGAGTTGAGCAGAAAATTTCAAAGGGCAAGTTAAAAAGCAAAGATAAAATATTTCATTAAATGTACAAAAACCTGGAGTTATCTAAAAAGAAAGAGTACGCTCAAAAATGTCCTATGCTAAAAGAACTGAAGTTAAAACCAAGTCTTTATAATTTTGAAGTAGTCAATGAAAAAATATTTAATGATGTAAGAAACATCAAAGGAAGATCTTAAGAATACACAATGTTGCTGTATCAAAAAAATTGTCAACATTCTACAGTTTCAAAAGGTAGCATATGACAAGAATTGATGGCATTGAAGAAAGAAGTGCAAGTTATACTTATATATACTTATATAACATTAGTAAAAAAAATCAAGAATCCAGGAATTGACAAAATAATTCCTCACAGATGAATTATATAATCCAACCTGTTCCTTCCATACCTTAGCCAGACCCATCAAGAAAACAGGATGTTTGTTGGAAATAGCAAAAGTTATGGCTACGAAATCTGTATTAAGTAATTGACTGCACTGCAGAAGCTCAAAAGACAACTGCTTTTGAACATTTCCTGCCCCTGAGGTTAATTGATCACTCATTTTCTACGTAGCCACAATGTACCAACCATCCTCTTATGATGATTTTTATTGACATCTTCCAATGTTAAAGTTAAATGAAATATGTTTTATTATAACAAAGCATTGTTATTAGAATTATAACATATATTTCCCCCCCGCTTTGGAGTTTCTGGGTAGCACAAATAGCTTTGTGTTCAATTACTAGATGAAAGCTTAACAAGGCCAACTCAGCAGAAGCACATTAGAAGACAGGCTTGACAATCTGCTTCTGAAAGCTCAGAGCCCGGAAACCCTGTGGTGCACAGTTCTACTTGGTGCATATGGGGTCACCGTGTGTCAGAACTGATTACACAGCAGCCAGCAATAATCTCTTCGTTGGTTCTAAGCTTCTTAACTGAAGTAATGTCTCACTCACATAGCTATTGTCCACAATACTTTGAACATATGACATACAGTAAACTTCTCTGTATTATTAATATTTTAAGTTAACCTTATATTCCATTAGAAGTAATATACCTGATGATATGACATAATAATTCATATGAAGTGTTTTCTGGAGTGAAGAAATACGTTATACAAAGGTATTTTCAGATTAATTAATTGGTTTTACTTGGCTAAATCTAGTCATTGGCTGATGTAAATAGCGTGTGTGTGTGTGTGTGTGTGTGTGTGTGTGTTCAGGCATGTTTTTTAACTGGACCTTTGTATTCTATAATCAGATATAGAGATTTTTCTATTACACATTTCTTCTTTCATATGAACTCTGAGGACCTTGTTTGACACACACACACACACTTGGTTGATTTATTTTGTGCTCAGAGCATGCAGAGTAATTTCATCATTAATGTATTAGCAATGGAAATTAACTTTCACTGATTGCTTCAAATGTGCCACATTCACAATAAATGCTTTCCATGTATTATAGCTTCAAAATACAGACCATTATTTAATAAGGAAAACACAAATTAAAAATACCTAATTCTTGGTGATAGTTTAAAAAAATGTGAAAAGGAAAGTCTATTTATATTAGCAAGCAAAACTTCTTAAAATTTCCGTTTTCCACTTTTTCTCTGTATCTTGAAGAATCCATGGAGACATTCCCTGAACAAGATCCTTCCCATTGTAAACCCTGAAATGTTTCTCCAGCTCAACCAGGAAAACCCCATCATCAATCTTAGCTATACTCTCTATATGTGTGATCTTGGGCAAGCTTTACTCTCAATATGTGTGATCTTGGGCAAGCAGCTTGGCATGATTTCCTCATTTCCATAATGAGAATGACTATAAATATATTTAGCAATGAAGATAGCTGTAAAAACAGGGAGTCTCTTTGTTTCTTAAATCAGTTTGCGTATCTATTTCTCATAAAGCAGGGTTTATTTGTAGGAAGTTGCCGGTGTTGGTAGCATTCTGGACTAGTCTTTCATTTCACCAGGTGTTGATGCAGTAGCTGCCTCTGTGTAAGGCATAGGCACAAAGGGAAAAGGTAATTACACTTGAATATCTCAAGTACAAGTTTTCTTCAGAACTCTCAACTGAGATCCACTGACATTTCATGGTCCAATACATTTACAAAGGAAGCTTATAAGGTAAGTTATATTTACAGGAACATAGCCTCAAACAAAATTGAGGGAAAGGATAATAGGTAGACAATTAATAGCCTCTCTCACACTATACTTAGAATGGTTATAGAGGTAAATAAAATTATAATATCTAGAAAGTATAAGAGAACTTGGCAAATAGTATGTGCCAATATGATAAGCAAGGGCTATTTTGTTGTTATTGTTCTTAATCTCTTTTTGTTGTTGTTGTGCCTCCTGTTGCTTCAGTCTTTTGTTTTCTTTTTGTTTTGTTTCTATTATTATTGTGTTGCCTACCTGTATGAGACAGGTATCGGAAGCAAGCCCAAGGAGAAAACAATGGGATCCATGGTTCCAGAGGGACTTGCGAGGAGGAGGATGCGGGGGAGGGGGGGCAGGGAGTGGTGAGCAAACAATGCCATAGACAGGGGAACAACTAGGAAATTAAAATCAAGAATGAGGAAGATGTAGAGATCTAGACGGTATTGGAGCAACAGCAATCTAGTTGAGAGGAATCACTAAGAGGCAGAAGAAAGGTGAACATGATAGTGGGACAGGAGGAAGGTAAAAGGAAACAGGAAATATCTAGGAAGCAAAGCAATGGATAGAGGTATAAACATAGGTGTGTACACATGTACATATATTAATTCATAAAAATAGAGGTATTGGCCTATGTAAATATATTTAAATGGAAATACATTGAGGAAGTGGACAGAATTTGGGCCTCTGCTCA
>NW_022103947.1:653424-655126 GCF_000313985.2 Echinops telfairi
AAATGTCAGTAAGAAGACACAATACTGCAATAACAATTATGTGAAATAGTCAAGTTGATTATATATATATCAGAAATCCATGAATGGTTCGATCTTAGGGAATTTATTAATATCCTTTACTACATAAATATAGCTATTTCCTGTAGGTTTTTTACACTGTGGTAGTTTGTGTGTTGCTGTGATACTGGAGATTGCATCACTGTCATTTCAAATGCCAGTAGGAGCACCCAAAGTGAACAAACTTGAGCAGAGCTTCCAGACTAAGAACAGATGACAGAAAAAGTGTTGGCTGGCCATTTCCGAGGAAATAGCCTCTAAAAATGTTATATATAGCAAAACACCATTGTCAGATATTGAAAGCCTATGAATAGAAGTAGAACATTGAGTGTCAGAAGATGAGCTCTTTAGGTCTGAATGAACTCAAAATAAGACTGAGGAAGAGCTGCCTTCTCAACGGAAAGTTGACCAAAATGACATTAATGGAGTAAAGCCTGTAGGAGTAAAGTTATTGGGACCTTTATTTGCTGCTAGGGCATGACTCAAAATGAGAAAAACAGCTGCAAATTCTTCTAATAATAGGATCTAGAATTAACCTATTAAGAAGTAAGAACTACAAATCTAGGAATAGAAGGGAAATAAAATGCATAAAGATAGACATCCTAGGTGTCAGTGAGCTGAAGTGGACTGGTATTGGCCATTTTGTAACAAAAAGCCATGCAGTTTTCTATGCTGGGAACGACTCCATCAAGAGGAATGACATTGCATTCATTGACAAAAATAACAATTCAAGATATATCTTGAAATACAATGTTGTCTGTGATAGGATTAAGGATTATATCTATAGACATTTAAAGGGATCCAATTAATGCAATTATTATTCATATTTATGGGTCAATCACTAAAGCTAGTGATGAAGAAACTGCAAACTTCTACTAACATATTCAGTCTAAAATAGATCAAATATGAAATCAAGGTGCATTGATAATTACCGGCGACCGGACAGCTAAAGTTGGAAGCAAAGTAAATGGAACAGTAGTTGGAAAATATGGTCTTGGTGAAAGAAATCAAGCTGGAGATTGCATGATAGAATTTCTGAATACCAATGACTTATTCATAGTAAATACCTTTTTCAACAGCAGAACCGATGACTATGCACACGGACTCCTCTACACAGAATACAAAGAAATCAAATTTACTACATCTGTGGAAAGAGATGATGGAGAACCTCAATATTAGGCATTAAAATGAGGCCAGGGACTCGCTGTGGAACAGACCAACAATTGTTAAGTTCAGATGGAAGCTGAAGAAAATGAAAACAAGTTCACAAAAGCCAAAATATGACCTTGAGTCTATCCCACCTGAATTTCAAGAGTATCACAAGAATAGATTTGTTGCTGTGAATACTAAAAACAAAAGACAGGATGAATTGTGGGAGGACATCATGAACATAATTTATGATGAAAATAAAATGGTCATTATAAAGACAAGAAAGAAAAGATAAAAGTGAATTTCAGAAGAGACTCTGAAACTTACTCTTAATAGTAGAGTAAAGAAGAACATGCTAAGCATATCCTACACTGAAAGAATTCAAGAAAAAATGCAAGTCCCAAGTTGCAATATCAAAAGCTTCTATGAGCAAAATATTGAATGATGCAGGAAGTATCAAAAGATGGAAAGAATCCACAGTCACTGTACAAAAATG
>NW_022103947.1:656215-657939 GCF_000313985.2 Echinops telfairi
TGTTCATCCGGTTGAATCCTCTCATCATACGTATTTAATCGAAATGCTGAGCAAATAATCAGAGAAGCTGGGTTATATAATGAAGTATGCAGCATCAGGATTGGAGAACGAAGGTTTATTAACAACGTGCAATATGCAGATGATTCAAACTGCTTGCTGACACTGAGGAGGACTTGTAGCACTGGCTGATGAACATCATGAGTTGTAGCCTTCAGTATGGATTACAACTCAATGAATGGAAGGCCCAGACCCTTACAACTGGACCAATGGTTAACATGATATACAGAGAAAAGATTGAAGTTGTCAAGAATTTCACGTTGCTTGTATCCACAATCAATGTCATGGCAACAGCAGTCAAGATATCAAATGATGCATTGCATTGTTTAAATCTGCTACACAAGACATCTTTAAACCTTTGGAAAAGAAACAGGTTACTTTAAGGACTAGGTGTCCCTAACCCAACTCATGGTATTTCCAGTTACCTCACATGCATGGGAAAGTTTGGACAGTGAATAAGGAAGACTGGAGAAGAATGGATGCATTTGAATTATGGTGCTGGCAAAGAATATTGAAAGTACCATGGACTGCCCAAAGAACAGATTTGTCTTGGAAGAAGTACTGCGAGAACAATCCTTAGAGGCAAGGATGGTGAGACGTAGTCTTTCATACTTTAGGCATGTGGTCAAGAAAGAACAGTCCCTGGAAGCCTTTGAAAAGTAGAGGGGCATCAAAAAGGAGGAAGGCCCTCAACAAGATGGATGGACAGAATTGTGAAGATGGTACAGATCTGGGTAGTATTTTTGTGCTGGGTAGTCTGTTGAAGATGGGGTCACTATAAGTCAGAATTGATTCCATGGCAAATAATAACAAAAACAATATTGGAAAAAATGTAGGTTTATATCCAAAGATGTTAATTTTCAAATAAAATATAACTATTATTGCTAAAAAATCTTTCAGAAAATATGAATGGTTAGCTTATCTACAATATGGCCAAATATATTTGAATGCAAAACTAACCATGGTATTTAATGGAGATACACTTGCAGGGACAGTGACGTATTTAATATGACTCTACTAGTCAAAGTCTGTATAACTCCCATCAAGCAACCTTTTCTTGCATGGAACTGGGTACAAAGGTGGAGAAAAAACTGAGTTGTCAACAGGATTCATTGTATAGCCACCCTGCTGGGTACAGAACTCACCCCCTGAGAAGCAGGAGAAGGCCCCTCACTACCAACAAGAACCAAAAGTAGAGCCTGGCCTCTGGACCCTGAGATCCTCTTACAATGAATCCCCTCAAATCAGAACACAGCTGTGACATCAGAGAAGCAGCAGCCAAACCTAGATCTAAAGCATAAAATGAAGTGGGGTTCTTCCCAGTCCATGGTGCAAGTAAATCTGGGGGCTTGGGGCAGCTGCATAATGGGGTGTATCTGAGCTTGTGGGGTGCCTCTAGGGTATAAATTAGGGTAGCTGTGCTTGCTGAGTCTCTGAGATGGAGCTGAGTGCCTTCAGGTTACAGCTTATTTGATTGGGGATCCTCTCGGCACTTTTGGGGGGGCTGGGTCTTGGGGGAGCTGACCTTTTGAGCTTGGGCTGAATGCCTTCAGGTTGAGGCTTTCAGGGAAGTGGTATGTCCTTTGGGCATTTATTATCCACCTTGAAAGAGTTTTGTACTGTCCCGAAGAACAACTGTATGTTTTCTCGCTTGCATTTCAGCCTAT
>NW_022103947.1:659248-672991 GCF_000313985.2 Echinops telfairi
AAAATTCAGAGTACTAGCAGGATCTATACAAAATAAACAAAAGTTGAAATTCAGTTCACAAAGCTAGAAAAGAACAGAATAATCAACTTAAGGAATCTGGCAGAATGTAAGCATTTGACATCATAAATTCATGAAATGGCAAGAAATACACTCATAATGGATAAGTAAAAAAAATTGTAATTGCTGTCTTCCAAAACAAAAATGATGAAATAACATGTTATATAAACCAAAAATGAACATAAGAAATACTACCTTATATATTTTTAAAGGAAGTTATTATATATAAATTTATTCCAATAAATTGAAATTTCATAAAGTTTACAAATTCCTGAGTTATTAAACTTTTAAAAATTGACTCAAAATAAAGATAACATTGAATAGTATTATATTGAAAGAAATGAAAAATTGACATCTTCTAAAAATAAATGTGCAGGCCTAGAGAGTTCAGTAAGAGGACAAAACAGGAAATATTTCTCAACTTATTGTAAGGCCAGCATCACGTTTATATCAAAAATTTTGAGAGGAAAGTATGTAAATTTCCTTGGTGAATATAGATGTAAAATAACTAAACAAAACATTAGCCAGTAAAATCCAGTGTTTTTTAAATGTAATAATGCATCATTACCAATTTATTCCAGGAATGTAATTTCAATTTGACATGCAGCAGCAGTAAATGTATGCCACCACAGTGACAGACTAATGCAGAAATATAAAACGGTTGTGGAATAAATGTAAGAAAAAATAAATCTGATAAAATTTTACACTTGATTCTGTTACTTTTTCATGATAATTATAAACTATAATTGGAAGGGGGCATTGTACATCTAGAAAGAAAATTCTAGAAAATAGCAACAATAAACAAGTGGTATAATATTCAACATTGCAAAAGCCTTACTTAAGAGGGAACAAATTCCAGAATATTCACATCCACAAAATGTATTCAATTTTATACTGAAGATCCTGGCTAGTTTAATAATTATAGAGCAAAATACATTAAAATATTAGAAACGGGATTCTAAAAATCTGCAAATAGTAGAAAGGTCATGGAAGCTATTTGTACTATTTCTCAACAAGCTCATAATGCTGCCACTAAAGTAGGGTAGGGATCTATACAAACTTTAGAGATAAAAATGGATTTTGAGGTCAAACTTAATTTGTAGGCCCTAATCTTAGAACAATTGATTTACACAATGTGTTCCTGCTCAATACTTATGCCCATGAAGTGATTACTGGAGATACGGGTGCAACAGCAAAGTGTGGTGAAAATGGTGCCTATCAGAAACACTAGTGTTTAAGGTCTTACAGACTTTTCTTTTAAATGCAACCATCTGAGTTAGATGTCAGCTCTGTGTACATGGTAAAAGCATACCAGCTTGTAAATATACACCTGCTGTGTCAATAAGCACCTCAGGATTGTAAGTAAGAAAAGCCAAGATCAGAGGAGGGAGTTATAACAGAACTTAGACTCTGAGCACACAGTTTGCAGAAGGCTATGGATGATAGAGAAAGCCCAAAATCCATCTGCAGACTCCGTGTTAGAGTAATCCAGCCTCTAACAATCACAGGGCTCATAGGCACAACTGTACAGCGATAATATATACAGATTCTAATAAAATCATAGAGAATAGGAGAAAAGATAAAATAAAGGAATCAGACACATTTTATGGTAGCATGCTCACCTCCAGGATGGCTATGATCTCAGCAGCCAGGTCTGAGCAGAGAGCGAATATTTCCTGTCTTGGATATTTGAAGGTAGCCATAAAACATGCATATTCAGTAGTTACATACATCATAAGGTGGGTGGTAATCACAGTCCCAGAGCTCCCAGGTGAGGAAACCTAATACCTGCACTGGGGGAAGGCATTAGGGGGGATGGGTGCCTCAGTGGGAGGAGATAACAAGAATGTCTGCTTCTATAGGGAGACAGAATCAACCAAGTGCTCACTTTAAGGCAGCATAGCTGTGAGGGGGGAATCTGTGGGAATGATATTTAAAGCACGATAATGTATTTGATCTTTACCACTAACTGACCAAAGTGGTGGCTTTCCTACCATGGAATACTAGCTTTCCAGATTTCCGCTGTTATAAGTTAGGGAACATAGTCCTAGTCATATTTCCCTCAGTGTTGGTTTCCCACAACTCATCAGGAGGATTAAGCCTCAATTGAACTTTCTCAAACCGTTGTCCAGGGCTGTGACTAGTCTTGCCCTCAGACAGAATGCACTGGAAAGTGAATTACTGTTGACACAGTAAGATTAAAATGTAATATTATCATTTGTTTTCCTTTTTGTCACATTTTAAATTTATTCTAATTTTTATTATCTTCTGCTCTCTCTTGGATTGAGATGTTTCTGTTTTATTTTGTTGTATTTGTTTTATGTTTATTTATTTGTTTTTCTCCTTTATATGAAATTCAGAATAGGGAAATTCATGGACAGTAACTACATTAGTAATTCCTTAGGGTTATGGCATGGGATCTTGGGAGGGGAGGATATTGGGGAGTTAATAATAATTGGCACAAGAATAAAGAAAAGTTCTAAAATTTATTGTGGTGGTGATTGTACAACTCTTTAAAATATATTTAAACAATTAAACTGTATAGTGAATAATTTATATGCTAATAAAACTTTAAAAATCATTAGTGAATCTTACAAGGTGATCCAATATAAGTCAACGGTATTTATTTTTAAAATAAGGAATTAAAAATACTTCATAATATAACTAAACAGTAATGTGCAAAACCTTTATTCATTTTCCATTGTAGCATATTTTGCAATAGTATAAAGTTGGAAAAAATCTAAATACCCATTAACAGATGAATGGATAAGCACATGTGGTACACACTGTGTAACTATTAGGAATGATAATGAGCTTTTTAACAAGGATTGATCTAGAGGAAGTTAAGATAAGTGAAATAAGTTCAGCACAAAATGACAAATACTGTATAGTCCCAATTTTATAAAAAGTCAAGGACAGATGTGCACATAGAAAGCAATGTTGCTTGATGGTTACAAGAATAGTATGGAGAGGAAGGAAGAATCACTTGCTAGAAAGATGTCCTGAGGTGGCCCGGAGTTGATTGTGATTCACACTGTCCATATGTACAACAAAACAGCATTCTGTCTGTTCTCGAGCCATCCTTAGTTTGAACCCTTTTTTTGTTTGCTAGAAAATAGACATGTGTTGTTATGGCTAATAGGAAAAATAATACACAATGAAGGGTACAATCAGGACAACTTGACAAAAGATATAAATAAGAATAAAAGGAATTATAAAAGATGTAATATATATATTGTTAAATGTTATATATATAAATTGTTAAATGTTATATATGTGTGTGTATATATATAATTTTGAATAACAGCAATAACACCTAAAAAGCATGTCTAGTTACAGAGCTAGATATGTATGTTATATGTGTTCAGGAAGGTATATGTGAATACAGACAAGTCTCTATATGGATATATATTTGTAAGTATAAGTACCAGTATATACATGTTTGGGTGTGCTACATATATATCCATGCATGTAATAAAGCATACAAGTAGTCCAGTTACAGAAATGTCCTGGATATTTCCACATAACTGTGTCAAGTGCTTACACTAAGTCGTGTGGAGCAATTTAATCAATTGGCATAGTAAAGACAATATTCCACATCCTAGTTCATTGAGTAGCATCTAAGGTCTAAAAAGCTTGTGCATGGGCACCAAAGATATACCTGTCTTAAACAAAAGAAAATGGAGGGGGAAAAGCTCCAAGAAGAAACCAGACCACATGGGTTTATGAAGTTAGCCATGTTAAACACAGCCTCTTCTAATTTCAGACCAGTAGAACATAATGGTTGTTACCAGCTCCCAATACTGCTCATTTTAACCAGAGACATAAAAGAAGGCCCAAATAGAATGGAAGAAAAGTATAACAAAACTTAAGTTCCTAAATAAAGACCAGACATACTGCACTGATAGAGACTAAAGGAATCCCTGATAGAGTACTGTTGTCCTAAGACACTTTTTAAAATTGGAACTGAATTTACTACCATAGTTTTCTTTTTAAGCCAATAATAGACTGGCTTTTAAAATAAACACTAGCACACGCTCCATTAAACAATTTCAAAAAACAAAAGATGAGAACGTAAATAGGGGCACTAAACTAAATAAATGAAACAAAACAAACAATAGAAATAGTGAGAATGCTGACACACATTGTGAAAATTATAGTGACTGTCAATGAATAATTTGTTCAAAATTGTTGAATGGGAACTCAGCTGTATATATTTCACCCGAAAATCAATAAAATATTTTTAAAAATAACTTTCACACAGTAAACTATGAAACATTGTTGAGGGAATCTAAAGAAGACCAAGGAATTGGAGACATATACTATGTCTTTAGAAAGCTTAATAATGTAAAGAAGCTAATTTCCCCACAAATTTTTCTACACAGTCATTGCAATGTAATAACATCTCTGGGAGCTTTCTTTTCTAAAGAAATGTATTCTCAAAATAAATAGTTAATGTGAAAATAGCAAATTTATAGTTAATATGAAAATAGTGCAGCTAGAATAACTAAGTAAAGAAAGTAGAGGTGAACGGCTTACATTACTTTATGATGCTCCATCAAAAGTCATTGCTAGAAAACCAAAGAAACCTTCATTAAACAAAAATATCGAAAAATATCAAAACCTTTATTTAAAAAGAATGCAAAGCTATTCACCTTCAAAATATCCTCTGGCTAGGTCTATGCACTTCCTGTAATTACTTTACACTTTTCAATTTCCACTTAGCGAAAACAAAGTTTGGACATTCTTGAGGGACTCAAATAGTGTACTTTTTAAATGTTTTTTGAGTTTGGGATGCAAAATCCATTTTCCTAAAAGTTCTCCACACTGAGCCTTCATTGCCATTCTGCGCTCTTTGAGAAAATCTCTGGAGAATGCCCTGGGAAAGCCAAGCAAAGAGTCACCATAATCTCCTGAGCTGGTCTCTCTGCCTGGATCCCCTGGGAAGCCACTGTTTTGACTGGCTGTATTTTTTAATGTGTTTGTTGTTGAAGACACTCTATAAAGGCTAAGACTATAGTATTGAAAGAACTTCTCTACAACCACCCACTGATCAGAGAGACATGTGTAAACACATTTTATTTGGAACAACCCAAACATATATCCATTGGAACCCTAATAGCAACAGTGTGTATATGTGCCCTTATATTTCAAGACTTCACATAATTTGATGGTACTCATGTCAGTATGGAAGAAAAATGAGATTTTCAACTCCCTTAAAGATATGCAGTCTTGGAAGCCCACAGGGGGAGTTCTACTCTGTCCTAGAGCATTGGGCCCAATGGCAGTGAGTTTTGAGGTTTATGTCATTGTGGTTTCAATATAAATGGAAATTAATTACACAGAATTGAATATAGAAAGAAACCAATTTTCCTATAGTTTTGTTTCAAAGGGGAAACAGTAATTCAATGCAGGAAGAAATCTTGAACTTGAACCCCATATCGTGCAACATATATGAAAAATAATAATTGTGATGATGGTGCAGGACAGGGCACTGTTTTGCTCTGTTGTGCATAGGGTCACTATGGGTCAAAACTGACTTGATGGCACCTAACACAACAGCAACAGGGCTGCAGTCCTGCACTGATGCTATGAGCTAACTCCACCACTTGTCTGTTAGATTGCTGTACAGTAGTGACTTGCATATTGCTGCGAGGCTGGTATTCAAACTACCAGCAAGGTCACCCAAAGTGAACAGGTTTCAACAGAACTTTCCGACTACTAAGAACAGTCTATGAAGAAGCACTAGGGTGTCCTCTTCACTGCTAGTAGCCACCGAAACATTGTGAATATAGTACCTTGTGAGAGAGTTCCAGAAGATGAGCCCCTTGAGTTGGACCATACTCAGTGCCGTTGAGCTGCTTCTGACTCCCAGAAACCCAGAACAGAGTGGCTTTGCCTTGGTGAGTTTCTGAGAATGTATCTCTTTACAGGAGTAGAAAGCCTCGTCTTCTCTCACGGAGTGCATAGTGGTTCTAAACTGTTGACCTTGAGGTTAGCAGCCCAGTGCATAACCACTACACAACCAGGGCTGGCACTCAAAACAGGACTGAGGAAGAGCGGCTTTCTCAAAGTAGAGTCAACCATATGCCATAGTTGGAATAAAGCCTTCAGGTCTTTCGTTTGCTCAAAATGAGATGAAACAGCTGCAAACATCAATTAATAAGGGAACTTGGAATGTACGAAGTGTGCCTCTAGGAAAATTAGAAGTTGTCAAAAATGATATGGACCGTAGAGATCAATATCCTAGGCATTAGTGAACTGAAATGGACTAATTTTAGTCATTTTGAATCAGACAATCATATGGTTTACTATACTGGGAATGAGAAATTCCAGAGGAATAGTGCTACATTCATTATCTAAAAGGGCCTTATTATTTAATCTCCCTTTTGACCCATTTCAAAGACATTTGAGTTTAAGTATTTTCTGTTTGTTTGTTTGCTTGCTTACTTCCTGTTTGTGTTTTGCATGGTTTTCTATTTATGAAATCCAGGATAGGTAGATCTATAGAGAGAGTAACTGAATTGATAATTTTCCAAGGGCAAGAAAGGGGAGAATGGGGCACATGGGGAGCTAACGAGTGAGAAGAAAATATCCTGAAATTGATTGTGGTGATGATTACAAAACTCTTCCTAACATGATTGAATGACTAACTTGTACGATATGTGAAGTATATCCGAATAGAACTGGGTTTTTTTGGGTTTTTTTTTTAACATTTTATTAGGGGCTCATACAACTGTTATCCCAATCCATATACACATCAATTGTGTAAAGTGCATTTGTACATTGTTTCTCAAAACATTTTCTCTCCATTTAAACCCCCGACATTAGGTCCTCATTTTTCCCCTCCCTCTGTGCTCCCCCCTCCCGCATGAGCCCTTGATAGTTTATAAATTGTTATTTTGTCATATCCTGCCCTGTCCGACGTCTCCCTTCATCCACTTTTCGGTTGTCTGTCCCCCAGGGAGGAGGTCACACACAGTTCCATGTAATCGGTTCCCTCTTTCCTACCCATTCTCCCTTTACTCTCCCTGTTTTGCCACTCACACCACTGGTCCTGTAGGGCTCATCCGTCCTGGATTCCCTGTATTTTCAGTTCCTATCTGTACCAGTGTACCTCCTCTGGTCTAGCCAGTCTTGCAAGATAGAATTTGAGTCATGGTTGTGGGAGCGGGGAGGAAACGTTTAGGAACTAGAGGAAAGTTGTATTTCTCATCATTGTTACATCGCACCCTGACTGGCTCATCTCCTCCCCGAGACCTCTCTGCAAGGGGATCTCCAGTGGCCTACTAATGGGCTTTGGATCTCCACTCCGCACTCCCCCCATCATTCACTGTGGTAAGATTTTTTGTAGAACTGGTTTTTTAAAAAGAAGAAAATGTTCTAAAATTGTGGTGATGATTGCACAACATTATTTAATATGATCGAAGTATTGAATTGTACGTTATGTGAATTATATGTTAATAGAACTGTCAAAATGAAAAAAAGATAATAATTAGTAAAATAGTTATAACTAGAATATATAAACACCTTTTACAGTTCAACAAGAGAAGAAAAACAATCCCATAAACCAATGGGAAATTTATTTATATATGCACTCCAGAGAGTGTAGATTCAAAAAAATATTTTAATGCTATGATGAGGTACTCATTATCATGGAAATGTAAATTAAAACCACAATGAGATAACCGCCAGAGTGGATAAAATTGTATAGACTGATATTACCAAATGTTGATCAGAATGCAGAACAATTGTAATTTTCATACATTGGTGGTGAGAGTGTAAATTGTTTTAAATACTTTATAAAACATGTACATTCTTATAACTACATTCATAACAGGCTCAAGCTGAAAACAACTCAGATGTTCATCAACAGCAGAAAATATAAATACAATACATTCACAAAATGAGATTCCAGTTTTAGTTCTAGTTGAGTCAATTCTGACTCATAAAGGCCCCATGTCTATCAGAGTAGAATTATGCTCCATAGCATTTCAATAGCTGATTTATTTAGAAGTAGATGGCAGGGCTTTTGTCCTAACTTGTTTCTAAGTGACTCAACTTTCCAGTTTTTTTTATTTAGCAGTCATTTGCACCAGTTAGAGATTCCATAAGAGGACACATCCGTACCCACTGCTATTGAATTGATTCCGACTCACATATAGAGTGTCCAAGACTGAGAGACTGTAAGTCTTCACAGAAGCAGACAAGTCATCTTTCCCCCATCAAGGGGCTGGTTGGCGTTAACTGGCAGCCTTACACTTAGCAGCCCAAAGCCAAACCCGTATGGCGCCACAGCAATAGAAAGAGCCATGCACTGAGATGCCCAACAGCATGAGTTAATCTTACATACATTATACTGAGTTAAGGAATCCACGCATCTAGAGGACACTTTAAAATGGACAAAACCGATGCATTGTGGCAGAAGTTACAATTACAGTAAAAGTCACCTTCCCACTGAGTGAGGAATATTTCTGGGGAAGTAGAACTAATTAATATGTCTAGTTTTAATATTGTTAAAGTGCTAGGTAGTCTGACTACTTCTCTTATACCATGAAAACTAGTTACATGATACTAGGTAACCTGTTAGGAAACCTGCTTGTTTCTGGCTGCTTACACTACATTTCTTATATTATAGACCTGTGTATCTGATTATCAGATTATGTTTTCTGTTCTCTTCATTATGCAATGAACAGCCCCCTATAATCTATATCTAGATTATACTTATAGATTATAGGATGAACTACCTGGAGCAATCCTTCCTAGCTTGGTTGATGATACAAATTCTTTAGGCATGAGGATTAAATACATAGATTACCCGTGCAATTCATATTCAGTCTCAGTTGAAGTTACTGTTATTTTTCTTCTTATTATTTCTTTTTCCAAACCACATGCTTCAGGTGAATCTTTCAGCCAAATTTGGAAACCCTAGGTAATATGATGAATTACTGGAATGATTAATTACCATATTCTGACTTGGCCCACTTCTTCACCTCCTTTTCCTACTGGGATTACTAGACTTTCTATTTACTTTCAACATTGGAAGCTTGATAAACAGTTCAGAGAAAAACACTCAAGGTCATTTCCATGAAATTAAATATCAAAGAAAACCATTTTATTGAGAAACTGTGTTTTCCTGCTTTTCATGGTGTAAGAGCAATGGAAATGATGAAGAATTATTTATATGGATATGATGAAGAATTCCTTAAATAAATTTGCTGTTAAGAAAGAAAATGAATACATACTTGTGATAAGTAGGTTTTGTGTTAACGTGGCTAGGCCAGCATTCTTAGTATTTTGGAAATTTAGGCTTCCCCCAGATTGTAGCCTACCAGTGCAATATGTTTTATGATGGGATCTGCTTCGGGGACATAGGCAGTTGTAAGAGGATTAAGAAAGGAGCCCTGGAGATATCGTGGTTTATCAGTTGGGCTGCTAACTACAACAAGGTTAGCAGTTCAAAAACACCAGGTGTTCCAAAGAAGAAAGACTAATCTTTCTACTCCTGTAAATATTTGAAGTCCTGGAAACCAACAGGGGCAGTTCTACCCTGTCCTAGATGGTCGCTGTGACTCAGAATGGACTTCATAGCAACAAGTAAGAATACCTTACTCAGGTCATAGCCCTGGTACAATTGAAATCAACTTTCCTCAGTGGTGTGTCCCACTCCTATTTAACTAAAGTCCATGAGAAGGCTTGTCCCATCTCACTGGTCTGGATCCTGTATCTGTTGCCTCCACCTCTGATTCTCTAGACTTGAGCTAACGGCCCGCCATAGGGCCTGCTGAACCTGGGAGCTATCTTTCCCACTGACCTTAGATTCATTCAACTCTGTAGCTATAAGACGGACCTGCTAACTTTGAGTTCATAGACCTCAACCTCCCCTAGCCTATGGTTGTCCTCCTTCTTGGTCCATCAGCCCTAACAGACATGTGAGTCAGCAAAAGCTTTCAACTTAGCATCTGACTCTCAGAATTGAACCAGACTGGACTTACCACATTCTATAAAGGTGTGAGCCACTTTCTTGGTATAAATTTATTTCCTGTTTTACTTTTTTCTTTTCTTTTCAAAAGCATTTTATTGGGCGTTAATACAGATATCAAATCATTCCATAGTCCAGTCACATCAAGCAGTATTGTACAATTGCTACCACAATCAGTTTCCAAACATTCTTTTCCTTCTTGTACTACTTGACTTCAGCTTCTGCACCGCCACCACCACCAGTATACACCCCCTAAAAGCCCTTATTCTACTTGCTGTCCTATAGGTTCATCCATTCTGGTTTTCATATACTGAAAAACAAACAAACAAATAATGAAAATTCAAGAGGGTCACCCCCAATGACAAAACACATCTGAAATAAATCCCAATGTGAACAAACAAAAAATACAGAAATGTTGAAAAGCAGATCGGGCCTACTGTGCATTAGATGGGGAATCAATTAATGAGGTTTTAACCATTCAAATCAGGTTCAAGATCTTCAATAGTCTTTCTTTATAGGTATATGCCACTAGTTTTGTTTCACTAGAGAACCCAGCCATACACAAGACCCGGGCACATTTAATGTGTAAAACTTTCTCAGACTTAGAGAACATTCAGTTATTAGCATTATATATAAAACCCATGCAGTAGTTTTATGTGTCATCATAGGTACTTACAGAATGTATCTCTCCATTTCATATGTAGAAATGAAGATGGAAAGAAGAAAAAAGTATGTGAAAATGAGCCACATTATTTTGTTTAGAACACATGCTATGTGCAAGGCATTATTCTAGGCAATAGTTTCATAGCAAAAAATAAGAAAAACATCATTCCTTCCCTACGAGAATCCCTACTTAATTGTTAAATTAAGAAGAAATTCAGAACCTAGTGACTAGATGTTTAATGAAAAAAAGTGTTCTAGTCTAAGACTTAGATAATATTCCACAAAGGAATGAATTTGGCTATAAACATTGCTTCTCGTTTTAGCTTCTCCTTCTTCTTCCTCTTCTTCTTCTTCTTTTCAGGTAAATGATTGGATTTAAATTTCACAATATAAACTTCCCCCGCCCCACAAAAAAAGAGAAAAAGAGAGCTGAGAGCTGGTGGTAGAGGCGAGGTTGGAGTGAGAGGGGTGGTGTTGTAGAAGGAAGAGGTTTGTAGTGGCCAGTTGTGATTTGATTCTATCAGGGATCATCAGTTAGTATTCAAAGACAACATATTCTGAAACCAAAATATTTTAAGAGTCACTGTGATTCTGGTACAATTGTAGCAAAGCCAGCTCTTCTCTTCCTTTGTTTTGTAATAGGTATCCAACTGCATTTAGATTCTTTGCTGATAGAAAATAGAAATAGATATAAACTTTTAAAAAGGAGAATAATGATGTGGGTAGGCGTATGTGTGATTTTTTTATTGGCTCTGTTCTAGATACGTGACTCTGGAGAACATCAGAAATAGCATTGTTGAGCAGACAGTGCCATTTCTGTTTCTACACGAACCCGGAGAGCTAAGTTACATCTTTTACATTTCCAACTTGACACAGTTCCCACACAAAAACATGTCTATAAACAACATTCAGGGAATAAAGGCTCATGGGTGCTTTCTTGTGTACAATGGTCACTGACTCCATGTTACTAGGCTTCATGTCAGAAAACGATGCCTGTTTTTAATAATTACCAATAACTGTCAGGATTTTCTAAAAATGATTACCTACATTAAAAAACAAAACCTAAACAAAAATCCTATATCTAAACACAACTCTTTTCAATAAAAGTATGTCCTTGGGTTAGTTTTCTGGCATGGTAAACTTCAGTTCTTGTTCGCAACGCTGAAAGAATTCATGCAGCAGAAGCACTTTTGTAAATCCAAGTGACTTTTATGAGTGAAAGGGAAGTTTCAGATATGACAGTCTCAAAAAATATGCACTATATCTGGAACACATACAAGGCTGCATGGTGAGGGCCATGGGAAAGTTCACAACTGAAAATGGTTGTTTCATGGGAGCACGGAAAAACATGTGGAAGGAATGCTGGAACAGGGGCAAGGTAATCTGCCTGCACAGCCAGGGGCCTGAAATCCCCAGATGCCAAGAGTGGGAGCAGGACCTCGAGGTGGGTGGTTGGGGTGGGGGGTGTCTCAGCCTCCACTTGCATGCAGCCTGCCCTTGGCTGGCTTTTATCTTCACTGGCTGGGGAGGCATGGTTGAGGGTATTGGCTGACCTTATTGGCTGAGTTTAAGCACACATGTGTGATGTCATGTGGCTGGTGCCTAGTATTATGTGTGGGCCCAAGTTTTGCTTCACTTGTGCCTAGGTAGCCCTAGTCTGTGCATGCTCCGTTCTGGATTTCCCATAGGTGTCTAATGAGTGTGCCTGATTTATTTCCAAACCCCTTTGTTGTGGCATGGACAGCTAATTTTCAATTAGCACAGGCATTAGGAAAGAAAACTCCCTTTATCCCTTATCTAGCAACCTGTCACTTCTACTACATTTTATTTTCAAATACAAAACACTAACATGACTTAGAATGTAGGTGTGGGCCTGGAAGCTTGTGCTTGTTTTCCTGATATGGAACTCTGGGGATGTAGTGGGTTATGCGTTAGGCTGCTAAGCCAAGGTCTGTAATTTGGAACCATCAGCCATGGGACTAGGATGAGCCTTTCTCCTCCCATGAAGATTTACCACCTTGGAAACCCACAGGGGCAGTTCTACTCTGTCCTATAGGGTTCCTATGAGGTGGCAGAATGAGTAAATGGCAGTGAGTTTTGTTGTGCTTTGTTGAGTGCAGCAAAGGACATAGCTGCGATTTCCAAGGTTCACAATTCGAAACCACCAGACTCTCTGAAGGAGGGGCACAGTGCTTTCTACTGTGGTAAACAGAAACTCACAGCGGCGGTTCTACCCTGCCCTATTGGGTGACTATGAGTTGACAATGACTCAATGGTGGTGTTTTGTTTTGTTTTTTAAACATAACAAGGGAAAAGCAAGATGACCTAAAAACTCCTATTCTGTCTGTTAAGAAGTAGTGATTTCATGTGCCTACATACTCAGGCTGGATTGTTAATGGATTGTTTAGCCAGAAAATGCATATTTTCATTAGGATAAGCTGCTAGGTTCTAGGCACTGCCCTCAGAGTTGTGAACACAATTGAAAATAAAATTGTCTCATTTCTGCTGTGATGGAATTTGTATCTATTCACCAGCTGAATGTTTCTGTTGTCTAGGTATTGGGCTAGAAAATATAACACAATTGAGAATAAAAGGAAAACAGCAACAACAACAAAATGGAAACACACAAGGGAAGGGAATTTGAGGAAATGTAACTCCAGATTAGCTAAATTGATACAGAACTTTAAGAATTGGGTCATTCCATATGTCCACACATGTGTACTTGCCTGATTGCACTAAAGATAACTAAGCCCTCTGTTGTTGCGTAGATTGCAACTCACAATTACCTCATAGAGCAGAGTAGAACTGCTCTGAGGTCCTGAGACTCTAATTCTGTATGGGAACAGTCCCATCCCTCTAGTACAGTGCTGTTAGTAGTGAGTTTGAAAGCCCCAGTCTTGCATTAGCAGGCCAACAGGGAGCCCACCAGGCCACCAGAACTTCTGAAAGGATACTAAACAGATATGGCTAAAACACATGGTGGTTGTGGGTTTGTTAGTTTTTTTGCAGTGCTTTGTGTGTGTGAGGGAGGTGTTTTTTTT
>NW_022103947.1:673653-676012 GCF_000313985.2 Echinops telfairi
TCTGTCTTGGATACCCTGTTTTTCCAGTTCCTATCTGTGCCAGTGTACATCCTCTGGTCCAGCCAGATATGTAAGTTAGAATTGGGATCATGATAGTGGGGGATGGAGTGGGGAAGCATTCAAGAACTAGAGGAAAATTGTATATTTCATCATTGCTACACTGCACTGACTGTCTCATATCCTCCCCACAGCCCTTCTGCATGGGATGTCCAATTTCCCACAGATAGGCCCTGGGTCCCTACTCCGCACTCCCCCTCATTCACAATGTTATGATTTTTTTTTTTTGTCTTTGATACCTGATACCTGGTCCCTTCGACGCCTTGTGATCTCACAGGCTGGTGTGCTTCTTCCATGTGGCCTTCGTTGTTTCTCAGTTAGATGGCCCCTTGTTTATCCTCCAGACTATAGGACCCCAGTTTCTATACATTTTGACAGCTTGGCACCATCAGCTTTCTTCACCACATTTGCCTATGCACCTGCTTTGTCTTCAGTGTTCCTGTCGGGGTAGGCTGGTGTGCTTCTTCCATGTGGGCTTTGTTATTTCTTAGCTAGATGGCCACCTGTTTATCTTCAATCCTTTAAGACCCCAGATGCTATATAATTTGATAGCTGGGCACCGTCAGCTTTCTTCACCACTTTTGCTTAGACACCCACTTTGTCCTCAGCAATCAAGGCTGGTGTGCTTCTTCCATGTGGGTTTTGTTGTCTCTCAGCTAGATGGCTGCTTGTTTATCTTCAGGTCTTTAAGACTTCAGGTGCTATACCTTTTGGTGTTGGGCACCATCAGCTTTCTTCACCACATTTGCTTGTGCGCCCATTGTCTTCAGCGACTTCAGATGCTATCTCTTTTGGTAGCTGGGCACCATCAGCTTTGTTCACCACATTTGCTTGTGCCCATTTTCAATTAATGTTTGCAGTCAGAGAGAAAAGGACCATTTCTTTGTAGAAGCAAAAAAAAAAAATAGGAGAGATAAAAGCATAATAATAGCTTTAATGGAGATCTAGGTGGAAGATTAAATGGCATCTGCTCTTTCCCTCTGTGGTCCCCAAAAAGGTTTGGTGAATAAAAAGGAAGCCCAAGGTAAAGACTCTGTGGTAGCCCCAAGACACAGAGAACTATACAACACTTAATTTGGAAATGGAAATTTCTTTGAACATTCTTAGTGGAGACAGGGAAGAAAGTGAACCTTATACAGCATATGGCACAGTTGCATCAAAAGCTCTAAGCATTTTCCCAGCACAGTTTCTTTTTCATGCTGCTTCACTCAACAATCCTAATATACTACCTCTCAAAATTTCTTCTCTTGTTCCAAATACTAATTTTTTTACATCACTCAGGGAAATAAATATGTTTGTTTAGTTTAAGTGACCCTCCTAAACACTGATTTCTTAGTATGTTCCAGGAACTGTGATAATTGCTTTGCATGCATTACATTTTTGAAAAATAATTCCAACTCAACTAGGTAATTACTACTATTATCTTCTGTTTGATATGGAAACTATGGCAAAGAGAGGTTGCGCATTGTGTTTATGGTCATTCAGATAAGAAATGACAGCGAATATCCTATTGATGATCTAGTAAAAAGCCTGAAATGGTCAAGTCACATTCCAGCCTTTACACTTCCCAGCGGATGCCCCGGACATCATGATGGAGAGCTATGTCATGCCTTGTCCAAACTCATTACCCCTAACCCATGAACATGAAACCCCTAACCCATGAACATGCCACTAGACCCTAGTTTTAAACAGCACTGGAAGGGAGGAAACCTGCAATGAAAAACAGACACAAAAGAAGCAGTGAGCTCTCTAAAGCCCTGGAACACAATGCTCAAAAACGTTCACTGATTTCACTGCAACAAAACAACAAAGCCAGGATCACAATCACGGTAGCACCCTGTCTTATAACTCACAGCACTTTTACCAATTAGCCGTAAAAGTAACGAAAAACAAGAAAGAATATTTTACTATACCAGCTATTAAAATCCACAGTAACAGGATTTTTAAAAATACGTAATATATGCTACTAAAAGTTCTTGAAAATAGCTCTCATAAACAAGTTAAAAACTCTTTAAGAATTTTTTTCTTTTTTTCTTGACTCTATTCCTTCCCTGCGTGCCTCCTCTACTGCTCTCTCACGCCATATTCGATATCCTCTATCTCCCCCATTCCAGAAGTTTACTTTCTGGCTTGGGTACAATGTAGGTATGCTGAGTATACTTTTCCAAAAGTAGAATATCTAGGGAAAAAATACCTCTCTCTCTATGCCACTAAGAATCACTGCTTTATGGCATTGTTTCAGAAATCATTTTTATGCTTGTAAAGAGGTAAACATTAACTTGTTCCCTATCCAAATTATGAT
>NW_022103947.1:676966-689625 GCF_000313985.2 Echinops telfairi
AGCCTCCACTCAGGCAACCCCTCCTCCACTCATTCATCTCCATTGCCCAGGAAAGAAGTTAATGTCTGTGTGCCTGAGTGCATGCCAGCCCTAAGCTTGACACTCCAGCTGTGCTTTCCGTGGAGGCTAGCCTACTGCGATTAAAGATTCTTCTGTTCATCTGTGCGATGAAGTGATGGAGGGTTGGAGAATGTAACTAGCATTTTAATTTTTTTTGTCCACTCTGTGAGAAGCAAAATATTGTTTCTTTACATATAGTATTGTTCTATGTAAATCTTGCAGTAATTCTTGGACATATTCTCTTCTTCCTATTATACAATTAAGTAAATTGAAGCTCAAAAATGATAAACAATATGTTCAAATTCATTCACCTTCTGGTAATTAAACTCTAAACTCCAGGAATACAGGAGTCCTGCCAGGTTTTGTTCATGATCTGTCCCTGGTGTCTAGTCAGGTTTCTGGCATACAGTAGGCACTCAACATCTGCTGATTCATTAGAAGATTAATAAATAAACAAAATGGGGTGACCAGTGTTTGAATCTAGGGTTCTGATTCCAATGCTCAGGATAGATCCACATCACCTCTTGTGATAAACTAAGTCAAACAAAGGCAATAAAACAAGCGTGTACAAATTCACATATGCCATTAGGGGGGAAAGATATAGAGTCCATTATGAATTGACTCCATCTAGCTAACTTCATGAGCTTTATGCTGTGTTAATGTTCATCCTTCAGATAAGTAAAAAAAGTATGTGAGCCAGCAGGGCTTGGTTTATATCTTGGGTCAGTTTTTGTTGTTTGTTTGCATTTGTGGTACCATGAAATCCTGTTGCTGTTAGACATCTGGGCAAAGATCTAAGCTAATGATGTAAGTAAAAGAGCTAAATTAAAACTTCAGATAGCTCCTAAAATTATAATTTAATGTACCGTATGGTTCTATTTTACTGAAAGTTGGGGCCTAACTTAATGTTTTCCTTTTTCAGCCTCAAATTTAATCAGTTTGTTCTCAATCACTTTTTAAATCATTTTATTAGGGGCTCATACAACTCATCACAATCCATACATACATCAACTGTGTCAAGCACATCCGTACATTCATTGCCCTCATCATTCTCAAAACATTTGCTCTCCACTTAAGCCCCCAGCATCAGCTCCTCATTTTCTCCCCTCTCTCCACTCCCTCATGAACCCTACATAATTTATAAATTATTATTCTGTCATATCTTGCACTGTCCGATGTCTCCCTTAACCCACTTATCTGTTGTCCTTCCCCATGGAAGGAGGTTATATGTAGATCCTTGTAATCGGTTCCCCCTTTCTACCCTCCCCTCCCTCCACCCTCCCAGTATCACCACTCTCACCACTGACACCGAAGGGATCATCTGCGCTGGATTCCCTGTGTTTCTAGTTCCCATCCATACCAGTGTACATCCTCTGTTCTAGCCAGACTTGCAAGGTAGAATTGGGATCATGATAGTGGGTGGGGAGGAAGCATTTAGGAGCTAGAGGAAAGTTGTATGCTTCATTGTTGCTACACTGCACCCTGACTGGCTCATCCCTTCCACAAGGGGATGTCCAGTTGCCTACAGATGGGCCTTGGGTCTCCACCCCGCACTCCCCCTCATTCACAATGATATGATTTTTTTGTTCTGATGATTCCTGATACCTGATCCCTTCGATGCTTCGTGATCGCACAGGTTGGTGTGCTTTTCTTCCATGTGGGCTTTGTTGCTTCTGAGCTAGATGGCCGCTTGTTTACCTTCAAGCCTTTAAAACCTCAGATGCTATATCTTTTGATAGCCAGGCACCATCAGCTTTCTTTGCCACATTTGTTGGCCTTTAGGCATATTTTCCAGTTGAGTCTGTTGAGGCGCCAAGCTCTGGCCCCAAAGTCTATCCTTGCTACTCCCTGGGGACTTTGTTGCTCTGTCCCCTTGCTGCTCTGTTCCACGCCCCCAGTGTTTTGCCTCAGTGTGGTGAGATCATTTTGGGTGGAATTCCCACACTGTGTCTCCAGCGTTGTCCCCCGTGGGATATGGGTCAGCAAGGGATGTCGTGTCTCATAGTGGCCATATGATCCTCTCTGTGGACTGGCTGCTCTGAGTGGGAACATCATCCTCTAGGGTTGGTGGACCAGGATGTGCTCCGCTCTCTCTTTCTCCCCCCTCACCTGCTCCTGTGTGCTCTAATCAGACATGTCCCTCTCCCAGAGCTGCAGTTCTGTGTTCTGCAAATGAACACAGAAATATTCATTTCAAGGAGATACTTGAACTTCTTATTAAATATTAGTATTTAGGATGGTGAAATTTATCTTCTATTGACAATGTTGAACCCTTGTGCAGTGGTATAGGGGAACAAATTAGGTGGATGCAATTTTAGGTATAGTTGTGGGTGGCCATCTCACCTTATTAAATCATAAAAGCAAGAACTATTCACCCTATAATATTTAAGGAATATTACGCACCAGAAGCATTGTGATGATCTCTGGATACATCAGAAAGCACAACAAACCCTGCTTTTCCATAAAACTGACATTTAGTTCCATGTTGTCTATATATGATAAAAATAACAATCACCTACATAGCAGTAAATGTTTTCAAGTGACTGGGTAGCAAGGTCCTGAAGAGGGTTACACACAATGTAGCTAAGTGGTTGCTTCTGGAGACCAGAGTAGGTGTGAGAGGTGCTGAAGGGAACTTTGACATTCATTTACCTTTCTATATCAATGTACTGCTTAAGCACTTTAAAATAAGAATATACCTATCTTTTACTGTATTTGACAATAAAACTATAAAGAAAATATGAAACAAAGCATAAGCAGACAGGAGGCTTTTTGCACTTAGAACAAAAGTTGGATATGGAAATGAGTGCATAGCAACTTATCAAAGTTTACAGGGAATACAAATAACATTTTCTATAAACCCCTCGCCCCCCCCCCCAATTCAACAAAATACTTACCGTTAAGGTTTTTCCTAAATTGTGGACTCATGGAGATCACATGTGCATGTGCTATCCGTACTGTGTAAAATCAGCTCCTTGCTTTGTTCTCATTCTTTTATGTTTCACGGATGGGCCTTAAGCATATATCATCTTCTTGAGAGGCGGCACACGACAGAGGACAATAAAACTCAGCACAGGCATGTGTTGGTGATGAATGCCACTGTTGTTCACCAATGTCACAGTTGTCGACCAACTGAATAAATAACTTGATTTTTACATCAACTTTATAGGGGTTGGGAAGAATAATATTCAGATTTATATTTCAATAAAAATTACAACTTCTTACCTAACTGTCTTGAAACTATTTTTTGCTCCGTTAACTGCAGGGATCATGTTGGACTAATTGAAACAATGTTGCTATCCAAAAAGACATGTATCCACTTTTTAAAAAATAATCTAAAATGCAGATTATGTGGAAAGAGGATCAATTCTGATTCTGATGGACTTCTGAAAAGCTCTACCAAGGGCCTACCTATATAATGAAAGTATGCAAACAAAATCAACAAATAGCCAAGTAGTAAAGCAAGTTAAAAAATGGAAAAACATGTCAATCACACAGATGATATTGCTAGATCATGAAATGCACAAAACATTCATGTAACTGTTGGGAAGTCAAACTTTTGGATTCTTGCTTAAGAATTTCCCTTTTGATCATTAGCTGGGACATTAATGAAGAGTGCCCTAGGATAGAAGACTAGGTAGCAGTGATAAGCTTCCTACATCCTAATTAATACAAAATTGTATTTGCTTCCATGCTGTGTTCAGAATAGACTCATGATAGAACAAAGATAATTGTGAATACAATTATTTTAATAGTATAGAATTTTACAATGTAAATTCAGTTTTTAAAATTGTACATGAGGGGTTACCCCCCCCCGCCAAAAAAACTGGAGAAGCTCTTCTGGGCGGAGATTTCATGATACACAAGCATAGAGCAACTCGCTCTGAGAGAGTGCTCCCACCGCACACCTGGGAAGGTTCTCTCTGGTCACATTGAATTTTTTCATTAAAGCAGTTTCACTCAAACCTCATTTTTTGTGATGACTGATTAAGAGAACAGCGTGCAGCCATGAAATTTTGTTTTCTGCTTTGGAAAAATGCCACATAAATGATTGTGATGTGAATACATTTACAAGGACAGCACTATTTGAAAAACTCAGGTGTATGAGTGGTTTCCTCATTTCAAAAAAGGTGATATGTTGATTGATGACAAACCTCATTCTGGATTTCTGTCCACTTCCAGAATGGACAAAAATGTCAACTAATAGTGCATTTGGAGTTCATTCCAACATGTCACTCTCTGAATCAAGCTTTCTATTTAGAGGTTCTGAAAATATAGCATAACAGTGTGAGATAGTTAGTTTATTGTGCCAGCCTGGCTCATAAACACAGGTGGGATTAATTGAAGGGCGGAGAGATAAATGGCTCGGTGAGTCTTGCCTTTCTTGTCTCTTGTTTTGATCATCGGACCAGTGTGCAGTTGCTTTGCTTGTTCTGTGCCTCAATTTACAGGCTACACTACCTGTGGGACACCTAGCCTGTGGACTGTGTCGCTGTAAATTGAGGTCCCTTTAAGATCACACAATTGGAATGTACATCTCTGGAGCTGGGGACTGATGGTTAGTGACCTGGCTGACAGTTGGTGACCTGCCTTGCTGTTTGCTGCGTGTGCTGAGATTCCATAGCTCTCTCTACAGAGGACTACGTGGAGGCCCTCAAGACTCAAAGGACCGCCAGTGTCTCACAGCTCTCTCACACTTTTGGATTATACTGAGCCATTTGTACTGCTTTATAATTTAACTGTTCGTTTCTTGTATTATATATCTATCTATCTGTATATAATTTAACAGTTCATTTCTTGTGTTATATATTTATCTATCTTTATAAATATATATATAATTACTAGCAATCTGGTTTTGTCTCTCTAGAGAACCCTGTCTAACACACAATGTGTGACAAAATATGCCTCTCTTGCCCCAGGCACCTGGCTTACCTGACCTCCCTCCATGTGACTTAAAAAAATTATTTATGTTATTTTATTTTTTAATCTGTTCACTGTAGAGTGTATTTTATCACATTTCTCTGTATTTTACAATTCTCAGATCAATATTGGTCACTGTAAAAGAAGAGTACAGGATGAAAATGGCATGATTCTTTCTCTGAGAATCATGAGTAGGGTGTCATGGGCTCATTAACAGGAATCTAAGGTGAGTCCATAGACATATCTAAGTTTTTTTTTTTATCATTTAATTGGGAGCTCATACAACTCTTATCACACTCCATACATACATCAATTGTGCCAAGCACATTTTTACATTCATTGTCCTCATCATTCTCAAAATATTTGTTCTCCACTTAAGCCTTTGGTATCAGCTCCTCATTTTTCTCCCTTCCTCCCTGCTCTCCCCTCCCTCATGAACCCTTGATAATTTATAAATTATTATTATTTTGGCATATCTTACATAGTCTGACGTCTCCCTTCACCCACTTTTCTGTTGTCCATCCCCCAGAGAGGAGGCTATATGTAGATCCTTATAATCAGTTCCCCCCTTCTACCCCATCTTCACTCTACCCTCTGGTATCATCACTCTCACCACTGGTCCTGAAGGTATCATCTGTCCTGAATTCCCTGTGTTTCCAGTTCCTATCTGTACCAGTGTATATCCTCTGGCATGTGACTTCTTTTTGTTTCCATGAATGAAGAGGGACATGAAAGGAAAGTGATTGGACAACACAGAAGAGGTGAAGACAAAAAATGAGGGAGGTGCTGTCAGCACCAAACAGATGAGTTTGAAACAAATGCATTAAGTGTAATGGAGAGTACTTTGAAGGTGATAAGGTTGCTTCATTTAAAAAAATAAACACATAGCTTTGAAGGGAAAAAATCTGGGTTTGAGGGGTACCCCTCATATATGTTTAGCAAATTGTGCAGAACCCTGCTAGTTCTGTAACTTTCTTTAAATTATGGATTTTGTTAAGGAAAGCATTTGTGTAATCTCTTTAGTCTCTGTAGTATTTCCCAAGATAAATGGAGTGAAAGTATTAAAACTAAGATGGTGATGATTGACTGCTGCAACTCATATTTATTGAGCACTTACTGTGTCCTAGGAACATGGTGTTGTTTTCAATTAAGTCATTTTCAACCTGGAATTAATTAATTAATCTATACCACTAATTAACTGTGTTAAATTTAAAACAAATGAACTCACAGGATATCATATTGTTGCTAACTTTATTCCTTTCAAATTTATGAATATTTGAATATAGCTAGATAGCACTGAAATAATAAATTTTAGTTATTGTGCTATTTCAAATCACATCATCTGATCAAGCAATCTAAGGGGGTGGGGGTATGAATTTGATTAAGTTGAGGAATACATCTGTTTTCAGTAGGAAACTCAAAATTATTTGAATAAATTATCAATATTGTTTTAGATCAAGTAGTTATGATGATTACATCAGGCAGTTTGAGTTGTTCCAATGCTGTTATCTTATAAGCCTCACTGTGTTAAATCTAGTTACTCTACAGTATTTTCCTTTAATATACTGTAATGGGTCTTTTACTCTTTTTCAGCAGTTGTGTTTTGTCCCAGTGTGAATATGATCTAAAGATCAATTTTATTAATCTAGCCCCTTTCCCATGTTAACTGTTTAATTAAATCATCATGAAATGTACTGTTTCCCTGGGAGAATAAGATCCATTTCCTTAGCCTTTCTGCCAAACATACTAAATCTCTGAAAGAGTCACCTTCATAGTAGTTTCTCAGCTGTATTTTTGACCAAATCTCTTTTCTTTCCCTTAAGGAATTCCATAATGGCCAATCTACTAGTTATTCTAGGTGAGGTAAAATTAGTAACAATGGCAATTCCTTTGATTTATTACCAATTCTGCAAGAAACACAACCAAGTCTCCTTCCTTAATTCAGTGCCTCCTCACATGAGATAGCAGGTTTTAGAAATTTCTTCACCATCTGTTTTCAGGTTACCTTTTTTATCATATGTTGCGTTTCCAATTGAATATCTTGCTCCAAGCCTGTTTACACTGTGTTATAAGTATGTTTGTCACTTCTCAGTCCAGTAACCAAGTGATAAAAATCCATGGTTACCCTGAAGCCACCATTTCTCATTAGAGAAAAATATGACTTAAGTAAAATTTGATAACAGTGTAGATAACAAGAAGCTGTTTCATTTGAGAAAGAGTGACAGGATTTTTTTTTCTTTTTAGATTCTTTATTCCTTAAATTTTATTTCCATAAATAAATCATTTAATGTATTTAATAATAAACAAAGACAAACACAAAACAGTCAATTAAGGAAGAAAACTGGCAAGAATCAGTAGAAACTTATGTGTAAATGTAATACAGAGTTGTCGTATTTTACATTCAAAGATTTAATTCTTCAAGTAGATGATCAAGGACAATACTGGTTAGTGGAACTGTTTTTGATTATGGGAATGTTGCATATACATACATACATGGTGCTATTAGGCAAGAGTTAGACTGTTAATTACAAGGTCAGTGGTTCAAAACCAGTAGCTTTGCAGAAGAAAGATAAGACTATCTAATTTATTTTTTGATACTCTGATAGATAGATGGACAGACAAGTAGATGATAGATAGATGATAGATAGATAGATAGATAGATAGATAGATAGATAGATAGACCCCAGTTTGGCATAGCATAGAAGCATCAGCCATCTGTCACCACTGAGAAATTGAAATATAGTGCAAATGTGGAGCTTTGAGTTTTATTTGATTTAATTTTAATTAACTTAAAAAGAAAATCCCTATATGCTGAGAACAAATTTATGATCATGTTCAGTTGGTCATTATCCATGTACATATTTACATTAGCCGGTCCTGAGACTTTTTGTGCCTCTAAGTTGGGAATGACCCAAATGTATGAGCATCTGATATAATGGAGCTCAAACATTTAAACATCTCCTCAGGTGACTTTACTAGGTTCCCAGGTGATTCTCATGTATTTCTGGGATCTTGTTAAAATATAGATTCTGATATACCAGGTGGAAAAGCAAATTCTCAATAGGGAATAGATTAAGTTATGATGATTTGTAAAATCAAAGCTCTGATGTAAATCGAGTTACAATGAGGGACGGTGACACAATTTGTTTGCTCTATAATATCTAAAACCATGCCATGTACATATGAGGTGTTCTAGAACAAGGGTACATGAAAAAAAATCTTTTATCTTTCAGTTATATCTTTCCATGGTCTTTTTAAAGCCCCCTCGAATTAGGAGGTACAGTTAAACTTTGACTACATATCTGATGCGAACTAGTTCCACCATTAGTTGGCATTCCACCACTTCAGGAGGTTGCATAAGAGCAAAATCCAATGATGTTAAAAGAAGAATTTCAAGCTGCACTGAAAGCATTAGCCAGAAACAAGGCTCTAGGAATTTATGGACTTCCAATTGAAATGCTTCAACCAGCTGGGAGCACTTATTCATCTATGCCAGGAAATTTGCAAGCAGCTATTTGGCCAACTGACTGAAAGAGATCCATATTTGTACCCATTCCAAAGAAAGGTGACCCAACAGAATGCTCAAACTATAGAGCAATATCATTGATATCCCATGCAAGTAAAATGCTTCTGAAGATCCTCCAAAAAAGTTTCCAGCAGTACATTAACAGAGAACTGGTAAAGTTCAGACTGGGTTCAGAAAATGATGTGGAACAAGGTATTTAATATCTGATGTCAAATAGATCTTAGCTGAAAATAGAGAATATCAGAAAAAAAAACAAGGTGTACTTGTGTTTTATTGACTGTTCCATGGCTTTTAACTGTGTACATCATAACAAACTATGGATACTTTTGAGAAGAACAGGAATTGCAGAACACTTCTTTGTGCTCATGCAGAACTTGTACCTGGATAAAGAGGCAGTGGTGGGAACAGAACAAGGAAAGGTGTATGTGTCAGGGTTGTACCTCTCACCACACTTATTTAATCTTTATACTGGGCATATAATTAAAGAAGCTGGCTAATATGAAGAAGAATGTGACATCAAGATTGGAGGAAGAATTATTAACAACTTGCAATATGCAGAGGGCACAACCTTGCTTGCTGAAACTTGAAGGCTTTGCTGATAAAGATGTTTGTATGGATTAAAACTCAATGTAAAGACCAAAATGCTCAAACTGTACCAGTAGGTAACATCATGATAAATGGAGGAAAGATTGAAGTCAAGGAATTTGTCCTGCTTGGATCCACACTCAATATTCATGAAAGCATTGGTCAAGAACTAAAAGGAGGTGTTGTATTGTGCAAATCTACTGCGCAAGACCTCTTTACACTGTTGAAAAGGAAGGATGCTATTTTGAGGACTAAGGTGCACTTGACCCATACCAGGGGCTTTTTAATTGCCTCCTATGCATGTCAAGGTTGGACATTGAATAAAGAAGACTGAAGAAGAATTGATGAATTTGAATTGTGCTGCTAGAGAAAAAAATATTTAAAGTGCCATGGACTACCAAACGGAAATAAATCTGTCTTGGAGACCAGCTGGAGCATTCAACTTCGTGTGTTTGCCCTGTGTCACAATCAATGTGGGGGGAATAAATTCAGCTCTTTCAAATTTGTTTTAATTAGTTCTGAGAGTTATGATTGCAAGTCCCACAATAAAAACCACAGGTACATGCACTATCGCTGCAACCCAGTCAATGACAACCCTCTAAGTCAGAGTAGAACCAACCCTGTGGGGTGTTGATACTCAACACTTTACTGGAGTAGAAAACACCATCTTTCTCCACAAGAGTGGCTGGTGGCTTTGAAACGCTGACCTTGTGGTTAGCAGCCCAACATGTAACCACTGAACCACCAGGGCTCCTACACACACACACACACACACACACACACACACACAACCATAAATTGGGTGAAGTTGTGCAGATCATAGTAGTTTTCCATTCAACAATTCATCCACATTTTGTTTCATTTCATTGATTGCAACGTTTCCCAATGTACCTTCACTTATCCCATTTCCTCACTGTGTTTTCCATTCCCATTTCTACATCTTTTCTAACTCTGAAGAACTTTGTCCCTGGGCAAACATTTATCTTCCTGGTGTTATTATTCCCCAGCCTATTAGTTGGCTGGAAATTGAGTAAGAGGGCAAGGGAGGTCTTGGTAGGTAGGAGAAATTCCATGAGTTTCTGTCAGACTAATAAACCTGGCCTTTTGATGATTTTTCCCTACCCTACTCAAGCCCTCCCAAGACCTTTTAGAGCAGTTGGCAATCCTATCTATGTATTATTATTATTATTATTATTATTATTATTATTACAAAATTAATTCTATATTTGAAGGCCTAAGAATCCAATCTACTTTTAAAAATCTACTAGGTGCACTTAGTTTTATGGTAAAACCATGAATTTTGACAGGTTTCTTTGGTTAGGTCAGGCATGATAAGTGGTGGCATTGCTTCAATATTTTTTACACACAAATGAGAGGTAACCATTGTTTACACACACCATCCTCATTTACCTTCTATAAATTATAATTTGCTTCTAAATTTATAGTTTATGTATACCCATGGAGATTTAAGCTAGATTTTTTTTTCACGAATAAGAAGTAAGCTTTTTATTCAAAGCATGATAATATCCCTTGTTTTACTTTTTTCAAAATAACAGACCTACTTAAGCGTTGCAATATAAAGGAAATAATTCATATGTCCATTCACTCTCCAAGTAGATAGCAGACACATTTTAAATACTGTGAGGCAGAATGACTCTTCAATTGAAAGGGAAGGAAGTAGGGGTAGAACAGCACATTTCTGCCCTGATGTGTATGATTTTTTCCCCCAACAGATTTTTCCCCAAATTAGCCAAGTAATTTACACATCATATAATTCAATAGTTCAATCATATCTAGGAGAATTGTACAATCACCCCGACATCAATATTTTTTAGAATATTCCCCCTCCCATGGTTAAATCCGCTCCAAGATGAGTTACACAATTACAATCCATTCTAGTGCTCCCTCCCCTCTCCCGTCCTCACCATTTATTACCGAGATTCCCTTCCTCTCCCCATCACCCCACCCCATACTCCCTAATAATCCCTTGTCTCAGTTATTCTCATTATGCCTCCACTCCTCCTGTGCTGCACAGCTGGGAGTTCCAGCAGAACACAATAAAAAACAACATTGTGCTAAAGTGGTAAGGAGAAAACCATAATAGTATAGAGACAATGATGCAAATAATGTATGAGAAGGGTCAGACCCCATCATCATTCTAAAAAGCCAGGGACAAAATTTCTGTCATGGAACCAGTAAGAAATACTTATCCCCAGAACATGTTCAGGTCCCATCTACCCAGTGGTCAGCTGGCCAAGTGTTAAGGTTGATGCAGCCTAATCAAAATTACCATGGTCTCTGCCTGATATAAGGCTGTTCGAGACACTTGCCTGTGGCTAGAGTGGATCTGCCAGTGGCAGCTACTTGGCAGATGGGTTTGGGGCTTCCACCAGGCCCCATACCTCTCCACAAATCAGGTGCACATAATTTTTCCTCTGATGCTTTTCTCCTCACCATATTCGAATTTTGTAATTGTCATCCTGGAGCACACAAGCTGGTGTGCTTCTTCCATGTGGACCTAGTTGACTCCTTACTTAGATGGCTGCTTATTTGAATACAAGTCTTTAAGACCCCAGACATTATTCTGATTGATATCCAGGGACCATCTGATGTCTTCACCACACTTTGCTGTAGCACCCTTATCTTCAGTGATCATTTCATGATGGTGAGTATTGAGCAGGGCCATGATGGAAGAACTAACTGTTCTTAAATTGGAGCTAGGATTTAGTGTGAGCCCCAAACCCATTTCTGTGTCTATGCCTTTTTTTTTTCAAATTTGCTTTAATGGGAGCCAGTGCATATGTCATATCATTTCACAATTCAATCATGTCAAACATAACTGTGCACTTTCTTCCATAATCATACATGTTTTCCAAAACATACTTTTCCTTCCTGGGCTTCTTGACATCATCTCCCTCTTCTCTTTTTTTTCCCTCTTACTTTTATTAGGGCTGTTACATCTCTTATCACAATCAATACATTCATCCAGTGTGTCAAACACATTTGCACATATGTCACCAGCATCATTTTCAAAACATTCTGTTCCCACTTGAGCCCCTGATATTAGTTCCCCATTTCTCCCCCCTCGCTTCCCTGCCCGCCCGCCCTCATGAACCCTTGATAAGTTATAGATTATTATTTTCATATCTTACATTGTCCTCCATCACCCCACACCCACTTTTCCATTATTCGTCACCCCGGGAGGGGTTCTAGATTGACCTTTATGATCATTTCCCCCTTTTTCCCCACACCCTCCCTAATCCTCCTGGTATCTCTACTCTCATTGTTGGCCATGAGGGGTTTATCTATCCTGAATTCCCTGTGTTATGGACTCTTGTCTGTAGCAGTGTGCACGCTCTGGTCTAATCCTATTTGTAAGGTAGAATTGAGGTCATGATAGTGGGGGGAAGGAAGCACCAAAGAACAAGAGGAATGTTGTGTGTTGCATCGATGCTGTACTGCATGCTGGCTGGCTCGTCTCTTCCATGTGACCTCTCATTGGGTCTCCACTCCATGACACGCCACCACCACCCCCCAATTCACATTGGGTGTGATTTTGTTCTGGGTC
>NW_022103947.1:690061-692139 GCF_000313985.2 Echinops telfairi
CCTGGTTAGCCTCTGTGTTATTTAGTAGAACCATGTGCTGTATAGGGTTTCTTTATAATCTTTACAGTGTTTCCCCTGGATGGCACATGTTTTTAAGCACTAGATTACTAGCTGAAAGATTAGTGGTTAGGTTAGGGTTAGGGTTAGCGTTAGGGTTAGGGTTAGGGTTAGGGTTGGGTTAGGGTTAGGGTTAGGGTTAGGGTTAGTGGTTCAAATCCACCCAGAAGTAGACAATTTGCTTCTGAAAGGTTGCAGCCTTGAAAACCATAGTTGAACTATGGAACAGTTCACCTCACACACATGAAGTCACCATGCATTGGTATCAATTAGATGACAGCTATAAAAAACAGCAAACCATAAGAAAGTAAATCACCAGGATTTTCTCCAGGGCTTCATGGGTTAGAACTATGAACCCCTTGGTTAGTCTCCTACAGCAAACCGTTTGCACCACTCAAGGTGCCTACTCACTACCATGGGATAGAACTGGCCTGTCAGGTTTCCCAAGGGGTAATTTTACGGGAGCCAGCTGCCACATCTTTCTCCTTGCAACCAGTTAGCAGCAGGATGTTTAACCATTGAGTAACCAGGACGCTTCAGAAGGCTTTAACCGACCACAATTTAAGTGGAATTTGAAGTGCACTGACATTCAAGTTGTAATAAAACATAGGTGTTAAAAAGGAAACACTTGCCTTGACCATGCAAGTAACATCACAATGATTAATTATACCAGGGATTTCTGCTATCAAAGGTATATTATTCCTGTGTGTTTCAAAAGCAAAGGGTGAATTTTTATGAATATGAGGAACCCTGGTGAGCTATGTACTGAACTGCTAACTACAAGGTCAGCAATTAGAACCCAAGGAGCCCTCCACGGGAGAGATGAAGCTGTCTACTGTCATGAAGAGTCACAGTCTCCGAGCCCAAAGGAGCACTTCAAGCCGGTCCTGTGCGTCAGAATTGACTCTGTGGCAGCAAGTTTTGAGTTTTAAAATGGTAAAGTAACAGAAGCAGAGTAGTCCATCTCATTTTAGAACTTAATGTTAAATTTACCTTTTTCTGCCAACATATTCTCAACACAAATTACTAAATATGTAATACTTAATACCTACTTTGGAATTCGAGTGCATTGTATGTGCTTTATGATGTTGTAAACTAGAGAAGAATTGAGGGTTGGGTGAGCTTGGTTTGGTTTCAGGGGTTATTGAAAAACGAGGACTACCTTTCAGAATTTCACAATTTTACTTCTTAAGGGAAAATAAGGAAGAAGAAATCATCTCTCAATATTAAATAATCCTGGCATCAATTTCACATCTTTTCCTGGAAAATGACATTTTTCCCCTGGAAAATGGCACCAACAACAGCTACCCTATTTGGTCTATTAGGGCTTTGTTTTAAGATTGTTACGTGGTAGGAAATAGTGCCGCCCACTGCATAATGCCAACACCGGTAGCGCATAAGCTTTAGCTCTCGGCCATAACACCTTAAGAGAAAAACCTGGTCTATGTCTGTAGGCACTCAGAATTGGGTTCCCAGAAGTGGTAACCACTTTTATTCAGACTTCTCAAAATGAAAAGACTCAAAGTTGTTAATTTGTGGAAATGATGACCACAGTAGGAGTAACTAAACAGAGACTTTGGGGAGGCCACACTTACTGAACCTAAGGGCAGAGGGAAGAAGGACGTCATGATGAAATCTGCCTGCATTTGCACATGGAAATGAACAGAAAGCATCCTGACATCACAAGTTCTGTTTGTTTGTTTGTTTGTTTCCACTAAATTATAAAATCACTTCGCCTCCCAACCAGGTGAGAGTCCATAGCACTGTATTCCTCGGCTGGGTGGAGGTGGGTATAAGGGTGAGACTGGAATCATGGGGGGTGGGGATGAGGGTGGAGGGTTTGCAAAAACAGACGCTGACATTTTATTCTGGATTCTGGTCTACAATGCAAAAGTTTTTCATTGTCAGGGGTGCTGAGAAACTTGTTTTTCTGAAAAAGGAGCAGTAGATCAAATAAGTTTGGGAATTGATGGGCAAAAGTATTCTCTTTATATTTAAAGAAATTTTATCTCTCTCTAGAA
>NW_022103947.1:692545-694504 GCF_000313985.2 Echinops telfairi
AATTCTACTAATACTAAATGCAATAGGCTTTATCATAAATGTTTTATAAATAGGTTGCCAATCATACTTAATTAACATATTTACTTTATAGGGCCAACAATTACTATGATTTAAGGAGGAGTTTTACTATTTGCCACCATAGAATTCATACACATGGAGAGCTCTTTGGATTCAAATGTTGGAGTTAAACTGGAATAACTGGATAATACTCTCTGTTCTAAGTTATATGTTTGTTTTGCTTGTGGTTTGGGATTTTTTTTATGTTGCTATGTAATATTTTGCCTTATTAAATGTATCAAAATTCCACTTAAACATTAATTATAGAAATTACTGTATTTTAAATAATAATCACAAATGGAAGTTGTAGACTTTAATATAAGTAATTGCTGGTTGCCAGAAGTCCAGCTGCTTTCCAAAAAGGTGAAATCAGGAGATAGTTTGACAGTAATTATGAGATTTATAGGCTATTCATCATTATGGATAATACTACCATATTTGGATCACTGTATCTTTTGACTGGTTTATTCTTTATTTTCTGTAATTAACCTTAGTAAACTTTAGAATAAACAGTGGTGTGTGTATGTGCTTGTGAGTGCATGTGTGTTAGTTTTAGTATAAACCTAGAAACAGCAAGTTAACCAAATGAGAACTCTGTAGGTATGTAGTTAGCATTAATAGATTAAAAAAAATAACATAGAATCCCTCCAATCAAAATTCATACCAGAGATAATAAAAAATACGATAGCCTGTCCAACTGATATAGTAAATTAACATTAAGGGTGTTATTGATGAACTTCAATTGAGTAAATGGGTAGAGCTCAACATGCATGATTTGTAATTACTGTAGATATGTTACATCCTTATATCAACATCATAAACGTCTCTGGAAGATAAGTGTGTTGTACTCTTAAGAATAGCACCTTCAACTTGATTTATAATCACAGGCTATGAGTTCTTGTTTCCAATCTCCAACTAGATGGTTAAGATACTACTGCCAATAGATTATCTTCATGAATATGATACCATGGTTATAGATTTAATTATGGGTCCCTCCTCTCATCCCACCTCCCCTCCAAAAAAAGAAAAATAGCTATTGAATTCCTGACCCTTAGGCCTGTGAAGATAATCATGTTTGGAAATAGGGATTTTGCTATTAGCATGTGACAGTTTCTAAATCTAATCATTTATGAGTTATTAAAAGATCAGTTGATAGAGGAGAGGAGGACAGAAAATAGAGACAGACACAGCTACAATGATTACTGGCAGCTACTAGAAGCTGAAATAAACAATGAAGGACCTCCCCTTAGATCCATGTTCTGATTTCAGATTTCTAGTCTCTTGAACAGAGAGAAATAAATTGCTGTTCTTAATTGTTACCCACTGTGGTACTTGTGTGAATGGCAGCACTAGGTAAATAAGACAGTCATGCAAGACATGAATGAGCATCTATATGGACAGAGCTAAGACTTCACTAACCCTTCATAAGAAGTGAGTGGCTAGTTATGCATCTTTTTCCTATAAATCATTGCACATGTGTATAGATGACATAACTTGCTACATTTCTTTTTTCTATCATACACTTCAAGTTCTGTCATATTAAAGAGAGTTGTACAATCAGTTCTAGAACATTTTCTTCTTTCATTTACTCATTGTTATTAGCTCTCCATTTCCCTCCTACCTCCCCTCCCAAACCCCAACCAGCTATTAATACAGTTACTCTCTCTATAGATTTACTCATACTACATTTTATATGCTAGAAGACATACAAAAAACCATCAGAACAACAATAAAATAGATCAGAAAAAAACATCAATTGAAAATAAAGCAGGAAATATTAAAAACCAGAACAAATTTAAAAGAGGTCAAAAGGGAGACCAAATAATAAAGGTGTTACATTATAACATAACCGGTTCTGCAGCAATTCACTTTCCTTTGCACTCTGCAGGATAACAAGGCTAG
>NW_022103947.1:695789-697595 GCF_000313985.2 Echinops telfairi
TTGAGGGCAGGTCTTCTGTGTCCCTATTCAGGCATCTTTTCCTAAATTTAATATTACTGACTCAAAGAAAAACCACCTGAATGGATACTGAGTGTTTGCATTTGAATTCCTGCTCCATCACTTACAATTTGAGTGATCTTAATCCAGTACCATAAAATTTCCATAATTCTATTTTTGCAAGCACAGCAACAGTGATGTCTCCAGAATCAAATGTTAAACCATATATTAAGCACATAAAGTACTTAGAACAAATCTCGTGGCACATTAAAACACAAAACATAACAAAAATGGTGGCTGTCAAGGTTGATGCTGACTCATGGTGATCCCACGCATGCTGAGCTCCATCAGGTTTTCAATGGGCGTTTGACCTTCTAATAACAGATCCCAGGTCCTTCTGTAAAACACCTCTGAATGTGTTCAATACCAGCCTTTTAATGTGTAGTCCAAAGGGTTGAACCCTGGAAGAACTGAGGGCATATAATATATGTTTAACTCACATTAGCTGTTATTACCACCATTGCCACTTTTTCTCTGCTGAATATATCTAATAAACTATTTCACACACTGTCAATGATAGGGCCCATTTTGGCACCACCGAAAGTGCTGCCATCTTCTCAAATTGAAGGCAATTAAGAACAACTCAAAATAAATTTGACCTCTAAAGATATGTCAGTACCTTCACTGGAGACCCATTTTCAAAACCCCTATTACCTTCCAAGTACTTCTATCAGGGAAGGAGGTGTTCTTTTGAAAATCTCTTTGATGTTACATTTTTATTTTCTCTTAAACAATTTATTTAAATAGTAGGAAGAATTTTGTGGAAACATATTAAACTCACCATTCATTCAGTGAGCTGAGCCCATTACAAAGTGGATAGTACTCCATGTGCAGGAGTTGCATGGATTTCTATATCTGGCACAGATAAGAAAACTGCAGGAACTCACACATGCCAACACAGCTTTGTTAAACAGGGAAAATAGTAAGCGTTTTCTGCAGATGGGGGTTATTGTACTGGAATAGGAAATGCACTGAATGAAGGACCTGAAACATGTTGCCAATATTTGGTTCTTGACTTCATGTAAAGGCTTGTTTCTACTATGTTGATTCTCAGAAGTGTTGCTGCTGATTGTTTTCTGCCATCTAATCAATTCTGACCCCTGGTGAGGAGTAAAGATCCAAAATTAGTGAATGATGCCAATCTGGCATAGAAAAGAGAGACATGTGAGACATTACTTCATCGTATTCATTTTCAGACTCTAGTGGAGGAGTGGGGTGGAGATGGAGAAACAATGAAGCTCTAGGATTGAAGTAAATTGCTCAAGCATTGCAGTAACTTTAGATGGACCAACAAGTAAACTAGTTTTTTCACATATTCTGCTGCACTGTTCTCAGCATAAAGAGGAAGCTTTCTACTCCTGTAAAGAATTATTCTTGGAAACCCATAAGGCCATTTCTACCCAGCACTGTAGGGTTGCTATGAGATTGAACAGTGAACTTAGTTATGGTAAGTTCTGAACACAAACACTTGTAAGACATATGTGTAGTACAACCAACCTTGTTTTATTTAAGGTAGGCTTTCTTAGACCTCCAAGCAGTATCTAGATTCCAAGAGGGAACAATAAATAAGAGTTGGATAAAAAAGTCCTTGGGTTGCTATCCGTACCAATGTACATCCTCTGGTCTAGCCAGATTTGCAAGGCAGAATTGGAATCATGATATTGGGAAGGAGGAAACATTAAAGAACTAGAGGAATGTTATATGTTTCATCGTTGCTACCCTGCACCCTGATTAGCTCGTCTCCTCCCC
>NW_022103947.1:699117-712155 GCF_000313985.2 Echinops telfairi
GTTCATAGAAGAACTCTGTGCTGTTTAATACAGAAGCCACTAATCACACGTGATGACTAATCCGTGGGGAATGTCCACTTAGATATAGTTGTTCCATTCTCCATTATGACAATTAAACATAAGATATATTTTTATATGCTCAGATTTGAGCTTGGCAGTAAAATATCTGATGATTATTCAATTTGGTCTGAAGTATAAAAATAGTATTAGGACTTCTGTCAGCTTAAGTGTTTTGAAATTCAGTCTTAACTGTGCTCATTGGTCTTTACTACGGATTGAACTAATTCGTTAGTATCAGTAGTTTCCAGCCTTGAAGTCAAGGGGAAAGCATGAAAAATTTGCCCTCACAGCTTTGACCTCTGACAGTAATAATCATTTTTTATACTTGAATTGTGCTCTAGATTTGGAAAAATGTATTGAGGCAAAATGTTTTCACATAATGCCACTCACTAGTTTCTGAAATAATCCAAGGAAGTATATTATCCTTCTTAGAGACATGGAAACTGATATTTACAGAATTAAGTAATTTGTCCAAAATACTGAAAGTGATGAATATAACTCAAATCTTGAGTTTGTGTTATTTACACTACACTACGCTGAATTTCAAGGGCAGTAGTGGCTCAGTAGTAGAATTCTTATTTAACATGTGGAGCATTCAGATCCAGTCACCAGTCAGTGCACTACGTTCCCAGTCTCATCCAGGTGTCATTGGATGCTGACTGTACCAGGCTGCTCAACAGGCTTCAGTGGAACTTTCAAACCAAGATGGGCTAGGGAGACATAGTGATCTACTCAACAACAAAAAAATAAGTCAACGAAAACTCTGTGGATCAGAGCAGTTCAATCCTGCTATATATTGGATTCTCTTGAATTGAGAGGTCATTTCAATTGGGGTTCACAACAACATTTAAATCATATTGTAGCTTGTACTGATTGCTCCCACCAGATATTGGCCCATATTTGGAAGGAAGATAAAGAGAAAGGAGAGAGAGAAGATACAGAAAAAAGAGGCAAAAGCAGCGACAAGTTATCTCAATTTAAATCTTTATTAAGAGTTGGCAATAAGGAGACATTTCTACTAAATACAATGCTATACAATAGAAGAGCCCCTGAACAGAACACTAACAAATCCATTGCCATGGAATCTATAGTGATGCAGTAGGAAAGCAAACACAGATGGAATGTTCTTGATAATGATGTATTAATAAGTCATTTATTATAACTAAAAATAACAGTAATTCAATATGAGAGAGGCTGCAGTGGTGCAGTGGCTAAAGTGCTCCATGGTTAAAATGAAGGCTTGAAGCCACCAATGACTCTGAGGGAGAAAGACGCAGTGGTCTTCCATAAAGACTGAGCGCCTTGGGAACTCCACAGGCAGTTCTACTCTCTCCTAGAGTTGCTAGGAATAAGAATAGGCTTGATTTTGATCATATAAGACATGAATAATAGGAGAAAAATCATAAAGTATATTAGAATTCTATGTAGTACTTTCACAATTTTCTGTCAGCTAAAACTACTCTAAACTGAACAACGTTTTTGAAGAAAAGGCAAAAGCACGTGTTTTAAGGTCCCCACTACCCTATGGAGGCTGTTAGAGTTGGCTCACTGTTTTGCTGTGAAGAGTTTTCAGTACCATTTACAGGGTTTTGTTAGATGACTCTATCGGGTTGTCAAACTATATTCTGTCTACCAATGTATCTCCTCTTTTTATAAATAAAATGTTATTTAAACATAGTCATGCTAATTAATTTACATATTATCTTTGTCGATTTTAGGATGAGTATAACAAACCTACAATGATTATTATCTGTGCGTTTACAAAAAAAAATGCAGCCACAAGACTTGACCCCAACTTCTTGTTCCATTATTCATCCCTTTGCTTTTCCATTTGCTCTAATGCTAATTATATATATATCCAGGTGATTAGAGCTGCCTATATGTCAGAATTCTTTAAAAAATAGAGAAAAGTGTAGCAACAAAGCAAACAAACCCCCCAAATTTAAAGACATCCAGAGACACACATAAGTACTAGTCCACTCTCCTCTAATTTCTCCTCTAACTTGGAGTTTTAATATGTTGATGAGCCATTTGTTTGTATTCTAATTCCATCACCTATGTTTCTATTAAGGTGTTACCACTTTCATCTTAATTTATAGATTTTTCTAATCAAACCAATGAAATCTCTGCTTTTCATAATTTTGAAAAAATATATATTTACTTATAGAGTTCATATTCAACATTCTTGACCTATAAAACTACTATTACCATAAGACTAAAGGTTACTTTTAGCTTTTAATTTTATTTTCGTGTTTACAAATCATTAATTTCATGGCTAGCTCTCTCCATATTTTCCTTTGTGATTTTCTCCCCTAGTATTTTAATAATCAATCCAGGCCATTTAAGATCTGGTGTATATTTACCTTTATTTTATTTTGTGTATATTATAAAATTTTATTCCTACCCAATTACAACTAACTAGTGAAATATAATTCAAATTTTTATCTAAAGTGCACTTTTTCTACATTATTAAATGAATAGTCTACTCATTTTCATGTCAGTTTGTTATACTTCCTTTAGGAATTCAAGACCTTATATACCTTCTCAAGATCTTATTTATATTGGCATTCAATATTTTGTGCTAATAATTATATTTAATTATGGAAGTCATATAAAGCTACGATCTATCAATTCAAAGATGCACATTTTCTCATATTTTGTCATTTCTCATAGAGCAGTGGTTCTCAACCTTCCTAATGCCACAACCCTTTAAAACAGTCCCTCATGTTGTGGTGACCTCCAACCATAAATTATTTTCATTGCTACTTCATAACTGTAATTTTGCTACTGTTAGGAGTAGTAATATAAATATCTGATATGCAGGATGTATTTTCATTGTTACAAATTGAACATGATTAAAGCAGAGTGATTCATCACAAAACAATATGTAATTATATATTGTGAAATATTTATTTCTAATGACAAAAAAATGAAAATTTGTCTTGAAGCATGTTGTAGCCTGGGTACTCATATGTGGGCATATCTGCATGTAGGTGGACCCACCTGGAGATGGATAAAGGAGCAGTTTTGGTTCCTAAGATCATTGGAAATATGTGTTTTATGATGGTCTTAGGTGACCCATAGGTTGTGATAGAGTAGAAAGTATAATATCAAAGAAATTGTTTTCTTTTTGATGGCACATAAAAATAATATATTATGATACATGATTAATATATTCAATCAAATATTGAATATTTTAAAATTTGTTAGGGCAAGTTTTCTCAAACTATCCTTTGTCATATTTTACAATGATAAGTATTGTTACAAAATCAAGGAAACCATTATTCAGTGGAAATCAAGATGAGAAGTGATTTGCCTTAGTCTGGATTTGCTAGTAAAGCAAAACCAGTGATAAAGAAACAGATACATAGAAAGACACTGGTGACAAGGTCCTGACTCAAGTCAATTTGTTAGGCTTCCTTTAGGAATTCAAGACCTTATGTAGCTTGCTAAAGACTTATTTATATTAAAGTTACGTTAAGGCTTTCATTATGGAAATGATTACCTTTTATCAGATCTCATCCTGGGAGATGACTCTATCATAATTGTCAACCCCTGAGAATCATGGCCCAGCCAAATTGACTCACAACCTAAACCATCGTATTACTGATTTTGGACATATTCTGCATGTAGTTGTATACATTTATGAAAGTGGTGTTTCTATTTCTCTATCCCTTTCTCAAAAAATTCTTCACTGACTTTCATCACAGTTTTTGTTTCCTTTTGAAGATAAAATTGACGACCTCAATTATCTTTTCAAATGTTCTTTGAGGTTTGAGAACACAAAGATGTGAAGGAGAAAGATCAGGGTTATAAGATGACTAGTCTGAAGTTTGTCTACGAAATCTTCACAAGGCCAACCTTGCTAAGCCTTGAAATGAATGGGCACGGTATCAGTATGGAAAGAACATTTTTGAGAAAAATGTACTACCTTTTCTCATCAGCACAATTTTCGTAAAACTTCTTCCTAATAAGTTCTCGTGATGGTTCTGTGTCCTTCAAGAAAATATCTCAAGATTTCGCCTTTGGAATATCAAAGGATTCATCACAGCCTTCTGAACTGCCCTCTCTCCCTTGAACTTCACTGACACAGCCAATCCTCTCAGAAGCCATTGTTTTGTCTAAACCCTTAAAAAAAATTTTTTTTGAAGACATACTAACAAGACGAAGATAGGCATTATTGAGAAGACTTGTCTGTACCTACAGACTGATCACAGAAACATATTTAAACATATTTTCTTTCAAATAAACTGCTCAAATGAACTGGAACACTAGTAGCTATTCCTTTTTTACTTGTATTGTTTGATATTTTCATTTGAATGATTTCCTTTGGTTACAAATTGACAGATGTTTATTTATATTATTAATGTGAAAATAATATTTCATGTTTTTAATACATTTTCTTACTCCTTTATATGAAATCATTTTCCACTGCTTTATTTATCATGTACTCACTTATGTATCATGACTGAAAATAACTTTGTTTTTAATACATTTTCTTACTCCTTTATATGAAATCATTTTCCACTGCCTTATTTATCATGTACTGGCTGAATAAATTATTCTTTCAACTTTAAATACTGTAATTGTTGTACTTATTATTTTATCCTATATGCTTCATACCAATATATATTAGTGTATAAGCCAAGTCCAATGGTCTTTATCTTCTAATAGATACATTTACTTCATATTTGTTTTTCTTTTCACAAATGCATCCTGCTTTATTATTTCTTCATTCTACCTTTTCTGTAGGAATTTATATGTGCTCACTCAGGTGGTTTGCAAGTAAATCTATCTAGCTTTAAATTCTTTAAATGATTTATATGTGTTTTCATTATAGTCTCCACTAACCAATCTTTATCTTCAGGAGCATTTCTTTTATTATTATTATTATTATTATATGTACATCAAAGATAAGAAACATATGAAACTCATATTTCTTGGTCTTTTAAAGCCTTGCTTCTGCTCATATGAGATTTACTTTCTGAACAAAATGACTGCTTTTGATTTATTATTATATTGAGCATCCCCTTTAATTAACTGTTTTTGAATTTAAAGCATTTTCAAAACAGGAATTTAAAGACTTAAAGCTTAGTCAGCTAGAGAAATTTTTCATTGATTTTCTCCCACTTTGAATTTTAATTTATTATACTGCAACCTTATCTTTAACAGCTCCTTCTCGATTTTGGTTTATGAGCATCATGTTTTATTTCCAACTTCTTTTCTTTCATATCTTTGTTTATTGAGTCTCAATGTCTATTAGTCATGTATGCATGTTATAGTTAGGTGTCATAGAATCAGTCTTCAAAGTGATATCATTGTTGTCTTTAACTTTGTAATGAGACCTTTTGATGCAAATTTTTGCACTGGAATACATTTGATTTCTTGACATCTACCTCCTTAAACATTGATTTTTTTGCTCAAATGAAATCCATAACAACTTCTGTATTTTTTTCATGCATCACAATGTTATTTATTGGTAAAGTTGTGTGGGTTTTTATTTTCTTTATGTTTAGGTGGAATCCAGGTTTATAATGTCCACTACTTATTACTATATTTACATAAAATGTTTCATGTTTAACAACTAACAAGAGTCCCTTAACCCTGGCTATTATTCACTTGATAATAAATCTCATCTAACTTTTTATCATATCTGAAATGTAACTTTGTATGCACAGTTTTTGGTTGAATCCCAAAGGCCTTTTTTGGTGAAATTAAAATGGAACTTCATCCCACACTCTGGACTGTTGACCCTGTGAGTCAATTCAGTTCATGAGAAGTTGCTGTGTGCACTGTATCCATGGTTAGTTTATTCTCTGTCTCAAACCACAGCTTTATGTCTGAAGCTACACTTTCCAGGATGCAATGCAGCCTTGTTTAAAACAAATATTTCAAAAACAAAAGCTCTCATTCCAAATCCCACTCTTAATTCCTGCTTATCATGTTCTTGCTATATAAAGAAAAGGAGAGAAAAACGTTATTAGGCCCACAAATAAAAGCAATACCCACATAGGAAATGGGTGGAAAGGGGTATGACTAAGATCCTGCGCTTTAGATCCAAGATGTAGATTTTGTGAGAAAGAGAAAGAGAAAGGAAGAACAGAGGGGGAAAAAGGGACCTAACTGAGGGAAACCTTTAAAAAATCTTCCTATCCTTTTCAGTGTATGAGACTATTTTCTTATATGGAACCACCTTTTTCGTTCTCTCAATCCAATTCTATCAACTTCATAGTAAGTGGAAATTCCTCCCATTTTCCAGTGCTAGGTTGTCTGTCAATCATAATTGTTTGTGGGGTCCGGAGTTTTCCTGTGTCTTAATAGGTATTTTAGAGGAGACCTGAGAGAGAGAACCTGAAGGACTATTAGTCAGACAACATTTTAAACTGAATTCTATGATTTAGGTACAACACAGAGAAGACAATCACCCACACCAGAAAGCAATTTCAGTGTTGATTTTTCTCATTCTGGCTTGACATAAACCGTCACACTGCTGTTGTTTTCTGGTCCAGTGTTGAACAGAATGGGTTATGCCAATCTTTTTGTCAAAACAGAAATTCCCACAAATTATTTTGACTTTTGATAATTTTGCACATTAGAGAGATTAGCACAATATTGGATTAAATTTTGATATTTTTGCATATGTATTTATGGTGGCAAAAGTTTAAAATACTACTACTAGATTTTCATATATTTTTCCATTTATGATTCAAAAATGGTTGAATTCTGCTTTTAAATTGTCTCCATACAGTAATTTAAAGTTTCATCAGAGCAGTGGTTTTAAAACAATATTGTGTGCAATTATTCATGAGCTTATGAAAATAAGCTTATAAAAATCAGATTCTCAGATGTTGCCTCTGAAGACATTGGTTGAGGAGGAACTGGGAGGCTCTGATTGTAAAGAGAACAATCAAATGATGGTAATGCAGTGGTCCACTCATGCTTTCAGAGATATGGATAAGGATCCGGGTAGTATATAGGGTAAGAATTGCTCTTCTTATGCAACTTTACATTCTAGGGCTTCAGAAATGTAAAATTGTTAATTTTTTATTATAAAGAATGTATTTCCTTAGATAAATGTTTATGTTAAGAACAAAGGATGGTCACTTCAAGAATTTATAAAACCACAGTCTCTTATATCCACTTGAAGATGATTTATGCCAATCAATTTTCCACCCCAATGATTTAATGTAATTTTTCCCATGGAAAAATATCTTCATAATATTCCCCAAATGAGTATTAGTAATTGTCACTATTGCACATTTAAAGTTATATGATGAACAGTACAAAACAACATGCAGTGAAACTCTATCAAAGAAAGCTCAAATATTTTCCACTACAAGCAGTAGAAAGGTGTAAGACTGCACATGGCCAAATGTGGAAAACTTGTGAGTCCTGGAAATCTCATGAAGTTCTGGGTCTCATGGGTTTTACTGTAGTAGGACATTTTTATACATTGAATTGTGTTCCCAAAAAAGTTAAGTTGAGGTGCTAACTCCTGGCACCTGTAAAGGTAATATTGTTTGCGAATAGGGCCGTTGAGGATTTTATCCATTAAGTTAACTTGACGTTCTTGTTTTAGTAGGGTGGATCACCTAAGAAATCACAGTCTGAGTGATTTCTTATCAGTGCATAGAAAATACTCAAAGTGACAGACAGGGAAGTACCAGAAGAATATGAAAGTGTAGTTATACACACAGACCACCAGAAGCTAAGAGAGACAAGGAATCTGTCCTACTAATTTCAAAGAGAATATTTCCCACTGCTACTTTAAATTTGGCAACTAGCCTCCAAAATTATAAGTCAATACATTTCTGTGTTTATAAACCATCCCATTTGCGATATTTTGTTTCAGTAACTCTGGGAAACAATACAGTGGATCTTATAGGAGGCATTTAAGAGTCAGAAGAACTAAGTTTAAGATCCATCATTATGGTTTTGACATATTACCTGGCCTATAGCTCCATTTCTTCATTGATCAAAGAAGGCTAATCTCACTTGTTTTAACCAACTCAGCAGGTCTTATAAAGGTCATGTGAAAGTGCTTTGTGAAGTAGAAAACTTTTTGAAGTGTAAATATTGTGCATGTGAAGTGCCGTGCTAAAAGAAAAGGTACTTTATAAAAGCATCAGTTATTCTTTTATAGCATAAAATAATTACATGGATATATTGAAGATTACAAGGATGAAAACTAGGCATCCACTATAAAATAAAGAAGTATCTTGATTCTTTATTATGTTTCAATTCAACATGTTACTATTTAGTTGCCCAAAAGTATATGATGAGCTTTTTCTAAAATATTAAAATTCAGTGTTGGTATTTCCTGGAGAGGATAAATCCATTAACAACAGGATGCTACAGGCAGCAGTTACCTTTTGTTGATGTTTTCATTAATACCCTTACACTGTATTTCATTATCTTTTATGGGTTACTAAAATTTGGTTTTTTTTATTAATTGGGATTAATAAATATATCAAATAATTCTATAGTTCAATCACATCCAGCAGAATTGTACATTTGCTGCCACAATCAGTTTCCAAACATTCTTTTTCTATATGAACCCCTTTGCATTATTACTCCTTCATCCTACCACCACTACTCCCCCCAAAACCCTCATTCTACTTGCTGACTCTTTAAATTCATTGGTCCGGGTTCTTGTAAACCAAAATATGAAAAAAACATAAACTGCAACTTCAATGATATAACACTCCTTGAATATACCCTAATATGTCATTATTTTAATATTACTTTAATGACTTGTAGACTTTTACTCAGATACCTCATAAATAACTAATTTGTAATAGTTATAATATTTATTATCAAATCATTCTTGACTCAGACTTCAGGATAATGGTTGTTTATTAATTGCTTAGATTTTTTTAAGAATTCGATGAGCTCTAGATGGCAGAGCAGATGGTCTGTGAATCACTGATGCTATATCTATGTGATAATATATTTTGGTTCTGTCTAATGGGGTGACTATTCTTTTCTAAATGTTCTCATTAAACAGCACTTTTAATTTCTCATCTTTCTTTTCTATTTGTTTCATGTGTAATGTGATATAATGGAAATTTTCAAATTATAATTTTGGTCAAAATCACAATCAAGTACAGTGGTATGTTAAGTTTAACACAAATGTGGTATGTTGAGTTTAACACAATTAAAGTCAAACTAACCAATAGTATCCACACAATAAAAGAATGATATCTGTCACCCAACATGATTCATTCAGTAAAATTCATTCAATAAATTTTAGTAAGCAATTTTTGGTGATGGACCAGAGATAAATCATGTGCCAATGCATACTTCATGTTGGCTCTTTCCTCTTGAGAGATCAAGCTTATAGTTTATGAGGATATAGTAGTTACAAAAGTTTGTGTCAACTTTATAAATAAGTTACAGGGGTAGAGTCTAGCCTGTCAAACAGGTCACAGTCTGATTGATTGATGCCTCCTTCTTGGCATCACCTTCTCATGAGGATTCTGGGAGTTTTCCTCTATCTCTTCCTGTAGGTGGGACACACTGTCTATTTCACCTGCCTGGTGACAAGCCACACAGAGCCACATTGATGGCAGCCAGAGCCTCTGGACCCACAAACTTTCTACTCACAGGCCTGTAATCTGCATTCAGAATCATTGCAAGTGTTGCGTGAATCTGAAGAGGAATTTATAGACCCGTATCAGACCTATGGGATAATATTGGATTTATGGACTTGATCTGGACAGGGGTGGGATGTTTTCTTAATTTACAATTAGTCTTTGATATAGGGGTCTCTCTCATACACATGTGAGTGTCTCTGGACTTGTTTCTCTAGTCAACCTGAACTAATACAGAGGAGGTGGGTTAGTTATTATACTGATCATCACAATAAAAAAGATCATTTGGAAAAATAAACAATTCCATCAAGTCAATTCTGATTCAAGTCTGACACCATGCGTGTCAGATTATATCTGTGCTCCACAGATTTTTTCAATCAATGATTTTTCAGAAACAGATCACCACGACTCTCTTCTCATTGCCTTTGGGTGGAGTCAGGAACCTGGTTAGCAGTTGAACACGCCATTTGTCCCACCTAGAGCTCCATCAGCATACTTCTGACCATACTTTAAAAAGTTTAATAATACATTAAAAACATCTATATATGTGATGAAGAAACAATATCTCAACATCTAGAAGGCATCATCTCAGTTGTGATCTGGAGAATGAGTATAAATAAATTTTATTAGTGAGCATTGGAGGAAGAACATTGCAGACAAAGAGCCAGAGTCTATGTAAAGCGTAAAAAGGAATCCAAAAACTTGTAAGCAGAGACTCAAACAGAAACTTTTACACCAATGCTCAACTGCAGCACTATTCAAAATAGCCCAACATGAAAATAATATGAGTTCATAAATAGATAAATGGTTTTTAAAAGTATAGTTCATATATACAATAAAATACTACTCAAACAGAAGGAGAAATGAAGTCTTGATACATGCTACAATATGGATGGAGCTGGTCAATCACAAAAAAGACAACTATTGTATGACCTCACTTATATAATAAAAGACAAGAAAAGGTAAATGTATAAAAAATGAAGTTCTTTAGTAGCTATTTTAGGTAATAGCTGTAGAGTATACAAAAAACCTCTGGAATGTTTGAAAATAGGCATCATAAAACCAGGATTGTTTGTGCTGGGTGAGTTACATGATTCCAACATGTGAACTGACATAAACTTGAATGCTTTCAATGAAAACACAATGTTGAATAAATGTTGTTACCAGGGGTAAAATAGAGGTGAAAGGAGGACATATTAAAAGTACTGAAATATCTCCTTGATTAGAAATTTTGTTACAGTAAATAATTTAATTGAAGTCAGAAAGTTGTACAACTTTAAAAGTTAATTTGCCAAAAGCTATGTGATAAATATATTTACAACAATAAAAGACAGAACTGAGGATGCTTATGTACAACCAAATGTATAGTGCCTGAAGTCTTAAAAGTTTGCACAATTAATCTCTATTTATCTGCAATAACAACTAAAACAGAATCAGGAATCAGAGATGGAATGTGTGGCTGATTGCCTCCATGAACAATTGCTCCCTCTACCATGAGAGCAGAAGAGCGGACTGGTTTCTGGCCACCATTACTGAATATTTTTATTAAAATATTTATAAACATACCCTAACTAAAAGGGAAAAAATAAAGGATAGAATTTCAAGTTCCCAAGGACTCCAGATTTTCTGGAGCCATGAAGGTTGGATGAATCCTTAAAACTTTTGCTTGAGATAAAATGAAATCTTCTTAAAACCAAATATTTCCAACTTTTTGCAATTGTGAACTGTGCTGCAATGAACATTGGAGCACAGATGTCTGGCCTTTGTTTGTTTCTTGCCTCTTCTGGGTATGTGCCCAGTAGGGACATTGCTGGGTCATACGGTAGCTCCATTTCCATCTGTTTTAGAAATTGCCAAATCGACTTCCATAGTGGCTGTACATGCATACCTACAGGTCCACCAGCAGTGGATGAGAGTTCCTATCTCACCACAGCCCCTCCAACACTTGTTGCTTTCTGATTTTTTGAATTGGGCTATTTTGGGGGAGTTAGGTTGTTTTAATTTGCATTTCTCTTATGGCTAATGATCAGGAATATTTTCTCATATGTTTATTGGCCATTCGGATTTCAGAGTCTGTGAAATTTCTGTTCAGGTCCTTTGCCCACCTCCTGAGTGGGCAGTTAGTTTTTCTCTTATTGCAAGCTTGCAAGGTATTGTATATTTTAGTCATAAGCCCTGTGTCTAATGTGTCATTGCTAAAGATGTTTTCCCAGTCAGTGGGCTCTCACATTACTCTCTTAGTGAGTTCTTTCAATGTACACAGGTGACTTATCTTCAGTATATCCCACTTGTCTATTTGTGACTCCTCTGTATTTGCATCCTCTTGGTGAATTCTCTCGATGTACACAGGTGACTTATCTTCAGTATATCCCACTTGTCCATTTGTGACTCCTCTGTACTTGTATCCTTCCCTTTTTCTGATAGCCTAGATTTGTCCCAATTCCCTCATTAATGGACCTAATGGTTTGGAGTTTTACCTCAAGGTCTGCGATCCACCTTGAGTTTATTCTTGTGCATGGAATGAGGTTAAGTGTCTTGCTTCATTTTTTTGCAGGTAGGTATGCATTTTTTCCAGCACCATTTATTGAAGAGGATATTTTTTGGCCCCTTTTCCAAGATCAGTTGCCTGTATGCTGATGTTTTTATTTCTGGGTCTTCAGCTCTTTTCCATTGGTCTGAATATCTGCCATTATACCAGTACCACACTGTTTTGACTACTGTGGCTGTATGATATATGCTAAAGTCAGGAAGAGCAAGCCCTGCAGATCTATCTAGATAAGAAATGCTGGATGAACTGTCTGGAGGAGAAAACAATGGGACTAATGGTTCTGGGGGGACATGGGAGAGGGGCAGGGGGATGAAAGGAGGTGGTAATGACCAACCCAGGGACAAGGGAGCAACAAGTGTTCCAAAATTAGTGGCAAGGAGGGTGTGAGAGGCCTGATACAATGACAATGTAACTGAGATAAATTACTGAAATGAAGGCTCAGCATGATAGTGGGACAAGAGGAAAGTAAAAGGAAATAGAGGAAAGACCTAGGAGGTAAAGGGGATTTACAGAGGTGTAAATACAGGCATGTACATATGTAAACAGATTTATATAGGATGGTGGGGTAATAGATCTACATACATATATTTATAGGTTTAGTATTAAGGTAGCAGATGGACATTGGACCTCCACTCAAGTACTTCCTCAGTGCAAGAACACTTTGTTCTATTAAATTGACATCCATGATGCACACCTTCCCGACATGATCACTGAAGATGAATGTGTGCATAAGCAAATGTGGTGAAGAAAACTGCTGGTGCCCGGCTATCAAAAGATATAGATTCTGGGGTCTTAAAGGCTTGAAGGTAAACAAGCAGCCATCTAGCTCAGAAGCAA
>NW_022103947.1:712834-723157 GCF_000313985.2 Echinops telfairi
AACACAACAGAAAAGTGAGTGAAGGGAGATGTCAGACAGTGTAAGATATGACAAAATAATAATTTATCAAGGGTTCATGAGGGAGAGGGGAGTGGGAGGGAGTAGGAAAAATGAGCAACTCATATCAAGGGCTCAAGTAGAAAGCAAATGTTTTGAGAATGATGATGCCAAGAAATGTACAAATGTGCTTGACAAAATGGATGGATATATGGATTGTGATAAGAATTGTATGAGGCCCCAATAAAATGATTTAAAAAATAGTTTAGTTTAAGTAGCAAAAAGACTCAATGGCATAGTAAGTTACTCATTGGGCCGCCAACCACAAAGTCAGCAGTTCAAAACCACTAACTGTTCTATGGGAGAAAGGTGAGGTTTTTCACTAACTTAAATAATTACATTCTCAGAAACCCACAGGAGCACTCTATCATTTCATTTAGGGTCACTATAAGTAAGAATTGACTTAATGACAGTGAGGTTTTCGGGGATTTATATATATTTTAGCACTATGCTATTTCAAGAAGGGACTAAAAGATTAACAATTTAAAAGACTATAGAAAATTTAAGAGGAAGTTAAATGTTAATGGAGGAAGAACATCTCAAAAAGGATGATGCGAATGATTACGCAACTTAAAGAATGTACCAGGACTTCTGGGGAAATGTCGCTGAAGTAAGGGTCCCTGCATTGGGACATATGCAGTAATTGTTGGCTTCAGGGTCTGGGATGTTAGGGTGGGGTCCAGGGCATGCAATTAGGCCTCCTGGCAGGCCTGAGGGCTGACCCTACCTGCTGTGTTGATATGCCCTGCCCCGCCATACACACCTAGGAGCTGCTGCGACCTGTGGCCTGGGGTTAGGACCACCTCAGCCTGCATCACCCTCTGAAGCCAGTCTTCTCCCTCAGCGACTTGGCACCCCCTCCCAGGGCTGCTCACTGTGCCCCACTTTCCTATACTATGCGCTGTCTGTGCAATGGGGTTGCCTAGTGCCATCCTTATGCCAAGTAAAATTTCAGCTTTATAGGGAGAGAGCCAGCCCTCCATGGAGACAGACACACAAATGAACTCGCTGCATAGCGAACTCCAGATAGTTGTTAGAACTGATCTCATTAGCTTTGGAGAAAGGAAACACAGCCCTCCTTTCCCCAATCACGGGAATTGGGACTTATCACTTCAGGGTTACTCAGTGAGCTTCACCACCCCTGGCAAGGTAGCCAGTGATCACAGGATCCCCTTACCCTGACCACATTCTAAATAAAAGTTCCACCTCACAGAGGCACCCACAATAATAGACTTGGGATTGTAAGTAAGGAGAGGAGACCTCAAAGTTGTGCAGCAACCTACTATAAAGGTGCCATCTGTTATAAGCACAATTAATGGTTTGCACACTCCCTTTCACTATTTAGAGGGTAAAGGAACCTGGTAGAATTAACATACCAATCACCCACACCAACAACCACAACACCTAGTACCTGCTTCCTACACCCCAGAAATACATCAGATTCTCCACCAACTTACCAATTAAATACATATAGCCCAGAACCCTCCGTGCCCAGGTCCCCATGAACATCAGTCCACCTGAGCAAGATGAACCTGACCAGTGCCACCCTCACTGCTCCCTACAGATTTGGTACTCCTGCTACCAGAGCCTACAACAGGTCTGTGCTCAGGTCCCTCGGGTAGCACCCTCCCCTACTAAGGCCTGTGAGCGCTGGCCCCCGCTGCACTGTGTGTGATCAGTCTGCCCAACACCATCCTTGCTGCATGCGATCGTCCCGCCCACCATGCCCACGTGGGGTAAATCAAAAGAGGACCACTACAACCATGGGAGCAAGAACACGAAGAATCTCTATAGCCCACATCTGGTTTGGGGGCAGCGCTTGGCACTTCATCTGAACTCCTAGGGGGATATTCACAAGGGAGCAGCACTGAACCTTAAAGGTATCTCAGAGTGGGGCGGGGCATCAGACTGCTTCCGCCTTTACTGCAGGAAGAGCACTGGGGTCTTGTAGAAGGCGCGCCCCTTGGACAAGAACTTGGACAAGAACTAAAAGGGTATAAGTGTTGTTAGTTAATTGGGTCCTGGGAAATGGATCCCTAAAAGAAAGGGGAATGGATCAACGGATTTTATCAGGAGATATTCGCTATTTAACAGAGGGATACTAATCTACTGGGGGGTCAGAACAATAATTAGACATGGAACTATTTACATGGGTTTTTTTCTCTCTCTGTTTTGGTGCCTTTAATATAGACAGGATAATCAGTCTCTAAAAGAAGGCAACGGGATCAATGTTCCTGGGTTGGCAGGACATGGGTGAGGAGACGGCAGGGGGAGGGGCGCCATGAGTGAATAACAACAGGGTCAGGGGAATAACAAGTTATCTAAAATTGACGGTGAGAAGTGGGTAGCCTTCCTGGTCACGTTTGATCAACTGAAATGTATCTGAGAGGAATTAATGAGAGGTGAATGATGGGTACACAGGAGAAAAGAAAAGGAGGCAAGAACAAGAAAATGAAAATTATATATAGGTATAAGCATAGATATGTATATATATAAATATGTAAAAATAGGTGTGTTTGTGTATGTGTGCATGTGTGTGTATGTATCTATATATATATGGAAGCAGATGGACTTTGGGCCTCTACTTAAAACTTACCTCAGTACAAGAACAGTTTGTTTGAATAATGTGGCATTATATGATACTCACCTTCCCAACACAATCGCTGAGACAAAATGGGTACATGAACAAATGTGGTGAAGAAAGCTGATGGTGCCTGGCTATTACAAGATACAGCATCTGGAGTCTTAAAGGCTTGAGGATAAACAAGCACCCATCTAGCAGGGAAGCAACAGAGCCCATATGAAAGAAGTACACCAGCCTGTGTGATCATGGGAAAAGGTATCAGAAGTTCAAAAACAAGCAACCAACTTTATATGACGAGGTGTAGACAAAGTGGACACCCAAAACCCACCTGTAAGATAATTGGACCATCCCTCACAGAAGGCCACACGAAAGGGATGATATATACAGGTTGCAGTATAGCACTGACGAAACACCTATCTTCTAGTTCTTTACTATTTCCTCCCCTAACTATTTATGGTCTTAGTTTCACCTCATTAATCTTGTGAGACCTGTGTATGCTCATTTGTACAATTAAGGTCGTTCGATGCATGGAATCCAAGATAGATAAACCCTTCAGAAATAGTACTGGAAGTAATGAGTCCATGAGGGCATCAGAAGAGGGTGGTGAGGGGGAATCGATAGCTCTGATGACTGTAAAACCCCACTCAAGGGGAACAAATAGCATAATTGTAGGAGTATGAATATATTGGATGGTGTAAGATTGGACAAAATAATAATATATAATGTAATTATAAGGGTTCCTGAGGAGTAGGGTGAGAGAGGGAGAGGATAAAGGGGAGCTGATACCAAAGAGATCAAGAAGAAAAAAAGGATTTGAAAATAATGGTGGCAGCAACTGTACCATTGTGCTTGGTCTAACTGAATTATGGATTGTTATAATATCTGTAAGAGCTCCCAGTAAAATGATTTAAAAAACAAACCAAAAAATGTAACAGTAGAGCACATGATACATTTAAAGAAATGAGAGAAGGCCAAGGGAGCTGAAGCAGATGTAGTAAGAAAAATGATGTTGTGAGATGAAACTGGAGAGGGTATGGTAAAAATTTTTGGCAATAGTTTTAGAGTAAGGTAAAGCTATTAAACTGTTTTGGGGGAAAGGCACCATATAACTAGAATTGCTTATGAAAGATAACTTAGGTGAATCTAACATGTGAACTGAGATAATCAGAATGTCTTCCACTGAAGACATGGTATACGTAAATATGCAAGATACATCCCATAGAGAGCATGAAGAGATTAATATCTCTAAAAACCATAAATGGAGGGAAGACTCTTAGGAGAAACAGAAGCAGAAGAGGAAAAGTAATCCAACAAAGCATTTTAAAGAACTAAAGAAAGACACAAGTAGGAATAGGATGTTTGTACTTGAGCCTGGGTTTGCTATGGAGTGGGAGCTGAATTATTTGTATAAAGTAAACACATGAAAGCTCTGCTGTGCCTTAAAAAGGTCTAGAACTTTTATAGTATCTTTTCCAGGATACTATATAAAAATTGCATGCAATACTTTTATAAATACCATATATAGGACTCCCACACATAGTTACTATCACAACTAAGAATAAATGCAGTAACTTCAAAGATAGCAATAAACTCTCATAAGGACCTGAAGCAAGCAACTAGGTGATGCACAGCCTCCCTCAATAACTCCAAAGACTCAATAAAACAAGGCAAAAAGGGAAAGACAATAAAAATAATATGATTAAAATTACAAGTGATAGAAGGACTAGAAACCATGACAAAATAATAGGATATCAAGAATAATAACAGATGGGTTTGAAAATAAATGAAATGTAACTTCTAAAAAGGAAAAACTCAGTTATGAAATTAGAAACAAACCTTATAAGTAACAGATTGTAGAAGAAAGAAACTTTGCAGAAGAAAGAAAGTTGAGATAAAATATGGATCAGATCTATATGGATCAAAGTGGATATGAAATGGAAAATATAAAAGAGGTAGGAATATTAGAATTAGTAGAAATTAAAACTGGAAAGTAAAATGAATATGAAGGAGAGGGAAACATTGAGTATTTTCTAGAATGAAAAAAGATGCATCCTTATTTTGCAGACAACAAAGCCAAATTATAGTAAATAAAAACCAATAGGACAATTAAGTATATCTTTATGAAACCAAAGAACACTACAGACAAAATATGATTCCTAGGTTCTGGCTTGCCCAGTGTAAGGGAAATTAGCTGGTAAAGTCAAATTTTAATGTCTTTAACTGTATGTATCCTTATACCATTCATGTGGTAAAGTGAAGTAGCCAGTTTTAACATATTGGACTGTGATCCACAAAACTACCAAGGAAGAAAGATGAGGTTTTCTACTCCTGTAAACAATTATAGTCTCAGAAACTCACAGGGGCAATTCTAGCCTGTCCTATATTGTCACTATGAGTCGACATCCACTCAAGGGCAGTGAATGAACTCTGAAAGGTCTGGACTAGATTTATTTGGTTTTCACGTGATTAGAGAATAAACCCAAAATTATGTATGGGTAAGACTACCTAGAAAAAAAGGACTAGGATAATGGTCTGGACCTTTCTAGAATACATATATTGCCTACTCTAAGTAGATAAATACATACAAGAAGTGTAGAAGAATTCCTAGAATAGAAAAGAGAAATCAAGGGAATATATCCCTTCAGGTCAAAGCAAAATACCAAGAGATATATTCATCTACATTCTCTGATTTTTGTAACTTATAGGACTATAGCACATTATCTTGAAATTATTCTCTTGGACTTAAATGTTAAAATTAAAGTTCATTCCTGGCTCTTTTACCAACTGTGGACATGAGCATCCTACAGAAACAGTGGATATTGGGTATCATCACTTTAGATTTTAGATATTATTATCTTCTAAACAAGAAGTTCACACTTTTTCTGCAAAGGGCCAGATAATAAATATCTTTGGTGGGGGTCATAGATTTCTGTGGTTAACTGTTCAACTCTGCAGAAATACAGAATGAGTGTAACTGTAAGGCAATAAAACATTTTTTACAAAAGCAAGTGGTGTGTCAAAAATGCTGAACACATTAGGTCTTCTGGATTTGCTGTAGGACAGATCTTGAACTCTTAAATCATTTTCCATCTGTATTAATAATGCTTACATGCACAATATTTATTATTTTTTCATATTTTTCTTTTATCGAGAAATTCTTATTTATTTTTTACTCAAGATAGAATTTTTAGGATACCATTTAATTTTCCAGGATACCAATATGATAGAAAATATAGATTCAATAAGAGAATATCTAACTGCAAACTATGCAAGGTGCAATGAGAGAATATAAATAGATTTTTTTCAATTAAGTAGTACATCTTATATATGCCAAAAGGGAAATGACATAGAAAATCAATCCAATATAAGAGAAAGGAAACTATAAAAGAATTCATGATCCGTGTAATAAAACTAAAGTGTCTTTTATTTTGTGGAAGTACCAAGACATTCACATGAATATTGTGAATAATTTGGAGGAAGAGCCATAGTAATAAAGAAGCTAGCTCCCAGATAAAAGTATTGTGCATGCACACCATATTCATGCATATGCACATGCAAACACTTTTACCCATATTCACACATATGTACACACAGATACTTCTACAATTTTGAGTAATACTGAGGAGACTCTAGAAAAAACAATTGAGCCTAAACTTTAAAAATTAAAGATTGGCTATATCTGGAGGAGGAAGAAAATGATGTCCAGTTAGATTTACCCACCCAGAACTCCTGATGCCAGACTAGAAAATTAAAAGGTAAGGTGAAGGAGACTGGGAAGCTGAATCCAAAAATTAGAATCAGGGTCCTAGGGTCTGTCCCGATCCCTGCTTTTTAAAATTTTCATTCACAAAGCAAACCAAGAACACACTGAAACACCCTAGGTTCATTGTGCTGGGTTCCTGGGCTCTGGATGGAGCCTCTCCCAGTGCCCTAGTCTGGCAGCAAGTAGCCATTTCCCTAGGCTGATGTCCAAAAGGGGTCACAATCCCAGATTCGAAGAGAACCTCTGAAACCTAGTCACAAGACCACACAGCAGAGCTCCCCAGGTGTTAGCTACCTTGCGCTCATAGGCTGGGGGTTGTGGGTTGTGACCCCCACACCTCCTGCAGTCACAGGTAGCTATAGATTTGGAGCAATTGAAAACACATCAGGAAATTTGCCTGAGTCAGATCACAGCATGGCAGAGCATAAGTTAAAGCCATAGCCCCAGGGATGAATTTAGTTCCAGTTGGCCCAGAAGAAAACAAGCTCTCTGATAAGCTAGATCTTCTCCCCTGGGGATCAGCATGACAGTCCTGAAATCAGGGCACCCCATAAGCTCAAGATAAAAACAGAAAAAAATATCTTCTCAGTGAAAAAATGCAAATCCCAGGCTCATTGTTTAACTCAAGACAAACTAGCAACACAAGTCCTTTAACTTACATTACCATAATAAGGGAGCCAGTGCTAAGGAACACCAGAAGTTAGCTACAGAGCCTGGAGGCTCTCAACATAATAAAGAGCCCCTGGAGCAAACCTCAGTTTCAGAATATCTCACTGCACACACCCAGAGCCCAGAGCCAGGGGACCAATTTAATTTAACTCAATTTAACTCAATTCCATCTGGCCAGGGAAAAAGAAAACCCCAAACTCTGACCTTTTGGGGCATCAGCGGTCTTGGAATAAGCTAGGGCAACACTATAAGCCCAACAGAAGGCACTACTGTCCAACCTCAGTGAGCATACACTCAGCTGGGGAGGTACTACCTATCCTCTATGTGGCTGGAGATATCATGCTTGTCCTGGAGCCTACATGTGACTGAGGGAACTTACCCCTGCCTGCTGCAATGCTGCACACCACACAAGACAGCTGTACAAGTGATCTCCAGCACTCCACATTGCTGCAAGAACCTCTGTTTGGCCTCTGCTCTGATCTTGGCTACAAAGGTTATTCTGCCCAGCATCTGTGGCACCCTACACCAAGCGGGCATACCACCCCACTACCTTGAGGGAGGGTCCTCCAGCCCCATGGTCTGACAATCAGACCTCATCTAGCTCCTTATTTACTATTATTTTTCTTCCCTCTTTATTCTCTCTCCCTTCTATCTTTCCCACCACAGTCGGTCTCAATGGGCCCAATTTTGTTTGTTTTTTCCCTTTTTTCTTCTTTTGTTTTCTTTTTTTCTGTTCTCTCCCTCTCATTCCTTTCACACATGACTGTTGGCTTCTGGGCCACTACCCTCGCCTATGGCAACTCTGCAAACAGCAGGAAGGAACTACAGCCTGCCCTGTGTAGGAGCACTACACACCACACAAGTCAGCTGTGACAGCCTTCTACAGCACTCCATGCTGCTGAGGAAACTTCTGTCTGCCTCTATGGTGATCTTAATGACTAGGGCAAATCTGGCCAGCATCAGTGGGACCCAGGATTAAAGGGTACACCAACTTGCCACCTTGGGCCAGGGTTTCAACCACTCTGGCCCCAAGATCAGGCAATCACTGATCAGTTATCTCTGCTATTTATTTTTTCTTCTTTCTTTCCAACCACAGTCCAAGCACAGCGTGTTTTCTGTTCCCCTTCTTTCTCTTTTTCATCTTTTTCTTTCTTCTCTCTCTTTTTCTTCTTCTTTTTTTCCTTGTTTATGATTAGCTCCTCTCCCTCTTTCCTTCCACAAGACGTTGCTGAATTTCAAGCCCCTCTCTCTAGGGCAGCTCCACAGACCCAGTAGGGAGAGCTCCAGCCTGGCCTAGTGGCAGTGCTGCACACGACATGAGGCTGTGTTACACACAGCACAGCATGGAGCTCAGTTATCTCTTTATCTATGTACATATATATTTTCTCTTTATTTTCTTCCTCTTTTGCTTTTTCTTCTTTTTTATCTTCTATCTCTCTCTAATCCCTGGCACTGTCTCAGCAGATCAGCTTTATCTTTTATTTAACTAATTGTTTTCCTTTTGTCTTGGATTGTGTGTTATTTTGTTTTTAATTTTGGCTCTTGTGTTAATTTTCTCTTTTCTCTCTTTTTTTCCCTCATCTCCTCTTTTCTTTCACAAGCCACCACCAGCTTCAAGGCCACTCCCCTCTGACGGCCAAGCTTGGAGAGTCCCCACCAGTATTTGTTAGTATACACGCAGCTGGGGAAATCACACATGTCCTCCATTACATGCCAAGTTGATGAGGTTTCTACCCTTGAAACGACTGGGGAAGCTTCCGCCTACACCCCAAGGCCCTACAGGTGAATGGGAGAGCTCCTGCTCTCTGGTTCTGGTGCTCCACGCTGCTGTGGGAACATCTGCCCAACATCCACAGCAATCTCTCCAACAAGGGTAATTCCACGTGCAATCCACGGTGCTCTACAGAAAAGAGGGTACATCCACCCGCCCTCCACAGCATTCCTGTTGCAGAGTGAAATACTGCATGCAATTGGAGGCCCTCTGAGGCCTGTGAGAAACACCACTATGGCTTCTTTGGAGATCATCCAGTACAACACAATCCTTGAGGGTCCACAAGCACTCCAGCGTCCCGTTAAAGGACTACCCAACTCACATTCCAAATAAGGGAATACTGTTTGGCTTGGATAAGAGTGAAACCACAGGAAGATACACGGTAACCTGACCCCCCCAGTGCAGCTGTCTCATATGAAGCACTCATATGAGTCCCCCAAGAGAGACCCCAGTGCTCTTCGACTCAAGGAAGTTGGTGCTGGGGCTCCTTTAAAACAACTCAAGCAGCAACCAACCCCAACAGTCTCAATGAAAAAGCAGGAGAAACAGAAGACAATGCTGGAAGAAGTCACGGACATAACGATGTACAAAAACGAAGCAGACATTGATCTGCCACAGAAAGAAATCTTCAGAATGCTGCTAGAAGTCATACAGGATATGAAGGAAGCAATCCAGAAAACTGATGAAGTGATAGAGGAGATAAAGGCAATACACCAAAGGGAAATACAAGACTTAAGGGATGAAGTAACAAAATGCAGTGGCAAACTGACAGACTTTGCCAACAGACTTGAAGAGGCAGATAATCGCACCAGTGACCTAGAGGATAACCATGGAGACTTCAACAAACAGGAAAAGATGTCAAATAAGACAATCAGGGAAGCTGAAGAAACCTGAGAACCATGTCTGATGCTATGAATAGGAACAATATTAGAATAATTTGGATATGAGAACAAGACACAACAAAGAAGTCAACAGCAAAAATAGCAAGGGAATTCTTAGAGGAAAACTCCCCCAACTTAATAAATGAAATTCAGGCAACCATTCAGGAGGCCAAAAAAACACCAGCCAGACTGAATCCCAAGGAAAAATAACCAAGACACATACTAGTTAAATTATCCAACTATAAGTAAAAGGAGATAATCATAAGAGCAGTTAGGGAAAAACAAATAGTCACTTATAAAGGTACCCCAATAAGAATATGTTCAGTCCTATCAGCAGACATGATGAACAAGAGAAGGGAGTGAAGTAACATATTCCAAAAATTGAAGGAAAATAATGAAAATCCAATAATACTATATCCAGCCAAATTACCTTTTAAGATAGATGGAGAAGTAAGAGTTTCCCCAGACAAAGAAAACTTAACAGACAACAAAAACCTCAAAGAATACATTAAAAGAAACCCAGCCCTACAAAAGATCCTTGCCGACCCACTATGGGAAGATGAGCAACAATTACCAAGCACAAATAACAGACCATCAC
>NW_022103947.1:723506-736616 GCF_000313985.2 Echinops telfairi
ATATACCAAGAAGAATGGCAATGTACAAAAAGCAGGGAAGGCAATCTAAATATCTGACAAAATTGATCTCAAGGTACAAGCCATAACAAGAGGGAGGGGTACTAAATAATGCTCAAAGAAACAGTAAACCAAGAACCAGTGAGCAAAATCAATATATATGAAGCCAAAAAGAGGATGCGAAATTCATAAATCAAACACTCCAAAAGATGAAAAAAGAAATCACAAGCTCAACAATTATAGTAGCTGGCTTTAATACACCACTCTGAAAAAGACAGATCACAGGGAAACTTAACAAGGAGGCTACAGATCTAAAGAGCACAATTAAATTACCTGACCTGATAGATATTTTCAGAGCTTTCCACCCAAATGCAAAAAAAAAAAATCACATCTTTTCAAACCCACATGGCACATACTCAAAGACAGACCACATGCTGTGACACAAGTCAAACTTGAGTAAATACAAGCACATAGTGATGATACAAATTTCTCTCTCCAACCACTATGTTATAAGGCTGAAAATCAACAAAAGGATGATTAAGAAAACAAGGGCAAGCAATTGGTGGATGAATAACTCTATTGAAAAAGGAGTGGATATTGGCCCAGATCAGAGATGAAATCAGGAAGTTTCTAGAAACCAATGAGAATGAAAATATGACATACCAAAACCTTTGAGACACAGCAAAGACATTTATTAGAAGAAGGCTGATAGGAATACATGCACATGAAAAAGGAAGAGACTTATGGTTGATACACTGGCACAAAATTTACACCAATTATAGCAACAGAACAATCCTACTAATAGCAAGAGTAAAGAAATAATAAAAATCAGAGTTGAGATATGAGACGGAAAACTATGGAAAAAATTAATGCAGCTACAGGTTGGTTCTTTGAAAGGATTAACAGAATTGATAGACCGCTGGCAAACCTAACCGAAGAAAGGAAGGAACACATTTCAGTAGCAAGTATGAGGGATGAAACAGGGGACATTACAATGGACCCTAATGAAATCAAAATGATAATTACACAATACTATGAAGGCCTGCACTCCAACATATTCAACAACTTTGAAGGCAGGACAAATATTTGAAAAAACAATTCTTTGAAAAACAATCCCTCACAGATGGATATCAAGAACCTCAACAGACCCATAGGAATAGAAGAAATAGACAAAGTTATCAAGGGATTACCAACAAATGATTCCCCGGGCCAGATGGATTCACAGAAGAATTCTACCAAGCATTCAGTGAGGAACTGACACCAATCCTACACAAATTCTTCCAAAACATAGAAAAAGACAGAAAACTCCCAAACTCTTTCTATGTAACTAGTATAACTCTGTTACCTAAGGATCCTACAAGAATTGAGAACTAAAGACCAATATCCCTAATGGACATCAATGCAAAAACCCTTAACAAAATACTGGCCAACAGAATACAAAAGCATATAAAAAACAATAATTCACCATGACCAAGTGGGATTCATACCAGGGACAGGGATGGTTCAACATACAAAAGGCCATTAGTATTATTTGCAACATTGACATGAAAAATTATAAGAACCACATGATAATATCGATAGATGTGGAAAAAGCATTTGACAACATTCAATGCCCATTCCTGTGTCAGACACTCAAGAAGATAGAAATGGAACGAAAAGTCCTCAATATTATAGAAGCTATGTATATGAAAAAACATCAGTCAATGGAGAAAAGACGAAAACAATTCCACTGAAAAGGGTATGAGACAAGGATGCCCCTTGTCGCCACTCCTATTTAACATCATACTGTGGATCCTAGATAACCATGTAAGACAAAGAAACGATATCAAAAGTATTTGCCTGGGGAAGATGTGAAACTATCGTTATTCACAGATGATATGATTTTAATATTTTGAAAATACCCAACACAAGTGGAGTGTTGGAAGTGACAGAGCAATATGGCAGAGTGGCATAATACAAGATTAGCAAACAGAAGTCTATCGGACAAGATCAAAGAAGAGGTCATTCAAATATCTAGGGATATACCTGATTAAAAAAATAAAAGATTTGTACGAGGAAAACTACAAAACACTATTACAAGAAACCAAGAGTGACTCCAACAAATGGAAGAATATTCCATGCTCATGGATTGGAAGTCTCACTATAGTAAAGATGTCAGTTCTGTCCAAGGCACTATATAAGTTTAATGCTATCCCGATATGAATACCATCATCCCTCTTCAAAGAATTGGAAAAACTGGTTACCAACGTCATATGGAGAGGTAAGAAGCCCACAATTAGCAGAGAACTCCTCAAAAAGAATTATGAAGTGGGATGGCTTGCTTTCCCTGACTTTAGCACATATTATACAGCCATAGTGGTCAAAACAATGAGGTACTTCTATAATGACAGATATTCAGACCAATGGAAAAGAGGTGAAAACCCAGAAATAAAAACATCAGCATACAGACTACTGATTTTTGACAAGGGCCCAAAAATATCAAATGGGAAGCAGATGCCCTCTTCAATAAGTGTTGTTGGAAAAATGGATATCTATCTGCAGAAAAAAAGAAGCAAGACTCTTATCTCACTCCATGCACAAGAATAAACTCACGATGGATCACAGACCTTGAAGTAAAACCCCAAACTATTAGGGCCATTAATGAGGGAATTGGAATAATCCTGAGAACCTTTGCACAGGGAATACATAGGCTATCAGAAATAGGGAATGATAAAAATACAGAGGAGTCACAAATTGGCAAGTAGAATATACTGAAAATAAAACACCTGCGCACATTGAAATAATTCACCAAGAGAGTAACAAGAGACCCCACAGACTGGGAAAACATCTTTAGCAATGACTCATCAGTCAAAGGCCTTATTACTAAAATCTGAAATACTTTGCAAGCTTACAATCATTAAAAAAGTTAACTGCCCACTAAGGAGGTGGGCAAAGGACCTGAACAGAAGTTTCACAGGAGCAGAAATCCGAATGGCCAATAAACTTATGAGAATATGTTTCCGATCATTAGCCATAAGAGAAATGCTAATTAAAACATCTGTGAGATACCACCTAACACCCTCAAAGATAACCCATTTCAAAAAATCAGAACGTAACAAGTGTTGGAGGGGCTATTGGGAGATAATAACTCTCATCTACTACTGGTAGACCTGTAGGTATGTACAGTCACTATGGAAATTGATTTGGCAATATTTAAAACCAATGGAGATTGAGCTACCATACGACCCAGCACTCCCCCTACTGGGCATACACCCAGAAGAGGCAAGAAGCAAACCACAGCCTGTGCTCCGATGTTCATTGTGGCACAGTTCAAAATTGCAAGGAGTTGGAAACAACCCAGTTTCCCTCAACAGATGAATGGATCAAAAAACTATGGTAAATACATACAACAGAGTACTACACATCTCTAAAAGCAGCAATGAATGCATGAAGCACATTGCCAAATGGGAAGAACTGGAGGAAATAATGCTTAGCCAAGCACAAAAGGACAAGTACAACATGAGTCCACTGAGGTAAGTTTTTAAAAAAAGCGGGGCCTAGGGCAAAAGCTAATATATACATACATCTCTGGGGTGAGGTCCAGCAACTACGACAGGGGACAAACACAATCCAGGGACACATATGGCAGCCAACTAAATAAGAGGGGGGAAGAAGGAGAAGAAAAAATACATGGTTAGAGGGGGATCAGGACACTAATCAAACCAAGTGGAGGATATTGTTTATATCTCCACAGGAGAGGGAGAGAGAGGAGGCTTCAACCCAATGGACCAAGACATGAGTACAACCTACCAGTATGTACCGGGAACCAATAGAGAGGTCTGTGGGGCTGACCCCAATCCCAACTATGTGGACACTGCCCTCACCCCTGTCCCCCAGAAGAATGCACCACAGAGGAGAGCACTGAAACTACAGCTTGGGGAGAGGGGTACATCTGATTAGAGCACACAGGAGAAACGAAGAAGGATGGAGAGAGAGGAGAACACATCCTAGACCACCAAGCCCTGAGGATGATATTTCTGCTCAGAGAAGACCATAAATCTGGCCACACCATGAGACATGACATCCCTCACTGAACCATAGCACCACGGGGTACAACACTGGAGACAGTGCGGGAATTGTGTCCAATCTGACCCCATCACACTGGGGCGAAACACTAAGGGCATGCAAGAGAGCAGCAAGAGGAGAAAAGTGATGAAATCCTCGGGGAATACCAAAAATAGACTTTGGAGACAGAGTGTGGCACCCCATCAGACTTGACTGGAAGGCACTCATAGAGGCCAACAGACAGACCTGGAACTATTTATATAGGCTTTTCCATTTTAGTCAGTGGCTTTCTTTTTGTTGTTGTTATTTTGTTTTTTAGTTGTTGTTAGTTTGTTGGTTTTGACTTCTGTTGTTTTGCTTGGCTTTGCCTGGTTTTTGCATTTATTAATATCTCTGTATGTCTATCTAGATAAGACAGGCTGGATAAACAATTTGGAGATGAAAAGAATGGGACCGATGGTTCCGGGGGGATATGGGAGAGGGGGAGGTGGGAGAAAGGAAGGGGGTGGAGAACCAGCCCAAGGACAATGGAACAACAAGTAAGCTAAAATCAATGGAAAGAAGGTCCTAGGATGCCTATTGGGGCTTAATCAAGGACAATGTAGCAGCAAGGAATTACTAAACCCGAAGGAAGGCCGAATATGATGGTGGGACAAGAGGAAAGTAAAAGGAAATAGAGGAAAGAACCAGGAGGTAAACAACATTCATATAGATCTAAATACAGGCATGTACATATGTAAACATATATATAACGAGAAGAGAATAGAACTATGTATTCATATCAATATTTAAGAATTAAGGTTGCAAATGGACATTGGTCCTCGACTTGAGTACTCCCTCAACAAAGAATATTTTGTTCTAACAATCCAGCCTTCTGTGATGCACACCTTCCCTACACGATCACTGAAGACAAAATGGGTGCATGAGACAATGTGATGAAGAAAGCTGATGGTGCCCCAGCTATCAAAATATAGCATCTGGGGTCGTAAAGGCTTAAAGATAAACAAGCGACTATCTAGTTGAGAAGGAACAAAGCCCACGTGAAAGAAGCACACTAGCCTGTGCGATCTTGAGGTGTCAGTGGGATCAGGTGTCAGGCTTCTAAGATCCAGAACAAAATCATACCCAATGTGAATGGGGGGGCATGGAGTGGAGACCCAATGCCCATCTATAGACAATTGGACATCCCTTACAGAGGGGTCACTGGGAAGAGATAAGCCAGTCAGTGTGCACTATAGCACCGATGAAACACACAACTTTCCTCTAGTTTTTTGGTGCTTCCTGCCCCCCACTATCATGACCTCAATTCTATTTTACTAATTGAATTAAATCAGAGCATGCTCACTGCTATAGATAAAAGCCCACAAAGCAGGGAATCCAGGATAGATAAACCCTTCAGGGCCAACAATGAGAGTAGAGATAGGATGAGGATTAAAGGAGGGTGGGAGGGAGAAAGGGGGAATCGATGGCAAGGATCAACCTATACCCCACTCCCAGGGGTATGAACAACGGAAAAGTGGGTGAGAGGCGACCGAGGACGATGTAAGATATAAAAATAATAATCAATAATTTATCAAGTGTTCATGAAGGAGGGCAGGAAAGGGAGGGTGAAGAAATGAGGAGATAATATCAGGGGCTCAGGTGGGAAGAGAATGCTTTGAAAAGGATGATGGCAGCATATGTGCAAGTGGCTTGATACACTGGATGTATGTATGGATTGTGATAAGGGATGTAAAAGCCCCCAATAAAAGTATTAAAAAAATTAAAGATTAATACTTACATAATCATTAGCATGAATAAGTAAAAGATGCCTAAATATGTTAATATAGCCTGTTTTGCCTCCATGCTACAACCAAAATAATTGCAGCACTTTTATAAACAGCAAATCTGTCTTACAGGAATATGGAATAAATATTTTTTCCTCTATTTTCCCATTAAGTACAATTTAAAATCTTATTAATTATATAAAAATCAGATATGAGATTGCTTTTAATTGTGGAGGCAAAGACAGCCTGACTTCAAGGTCTAGGGAGAACCCTGGTGGTGAGTCTTTCATATATATATATATTTTGCTTTCTCATACTAGACTGCCACTCTGAAAACATCAACAGTTATAGAGAAAAACACCCAACAAAGACTGCTCTCTCTCTATCCAAAGAACCAGGAAAGGGAACACCTTAGCAAGACTGAAACCTGTTTGGAAATAGCAGCTCTATTCCAAAAAAAAAAAAACATTAAAAAACCCAAACTGTGACCTCAACCACACTTACACTAAAAAGACAATGCCAGATATGACAAAATAATAATTTATAAATTATCAAGGGTTTGCGAGGGAGTGGGTAATGGGGAGGAAGGGAAAAAATGAGGAGCTGATGCCAGGGGCTTAAATGGAAAGCAAATGTTTTGAGAATGATGAGGGCAATGAATGTACAAACGTACTTTACACAATTGATGTATGTATGGATTGTGATAAGAGTTGTATGAGCCCCTAATAAAATGATTAAAAAATGTTTTTAAAATGTGGTGTTTGAAACCTAGACTTCCAATTTCCTCATACTGCATGTAACAAGGTTTCTCAACCCCTCCACTCCTTGCCAGTGTGGTGTAAACATGGGAAATGACTGATCAGGGAGTAAGTGTTTCATTCCCCAAATGTGGTAAAGTTCTTCATCCTGTTCTTTTCAGGATTGAAAAGCACATGAAGAGCTGAACTTCCCAAATCCAGCAGTATCTCTCCTCTTCCCATTTGGGAAGTGTGTTAAGCTGGGTTGACTAGAGAAACAAATCCAGTGAAACTCATATATGTGTAAGAAAGAATTTTTATTAAGAAGCAACTATATGTTGAGAAAATATCCAGTCCAACTCAAATCTGTAAGTCTGATCCTGGTCCATAAGTCACATACTAGTCAATAAGTCCCTCTGAGACTCATGCAGCCAAAAGTAATGATGCAGAATGCAAGAAGATCACAGGCTGGTAGATGCAAAGTCATATGGATCCAATGGCAGTGGCTGTGGCAGCAGGAAGGTGAAGACAGAAAGAGAAGGGGGGTTTACCAGGACCCTCCTTATGAGAAGGTGACATCCACAAGGAGGAACCATCAGACTTTGACCTGTTTGATAGGTTGAATACCACCCCATACACTTATATCTCTTCAAGTCTGCATGAACTTGCATAACAGGAGGTAGTAGAGGATATACATTGGAAGTCAGAGTTAAGAAGTCATCTCCGTTAGGTACAATGGAAGTCATGTGGGGCACAATGAAGTGTTCCTATAATGGCAAATCCTCTGAACATGTCAAGACTTTATTTAAGAAATCTCACGTAGAGAACCTTCTACTTTTAGGTGTGAACAGAGTCCAATTATTAAAAAAATGGACTTCTGCCCTCAGCTGGCTGCAATGAGAATGCAACTCTGGGTTTTGCTACCATTACAATGTCAGAGGGCATTAGCAAAAAACATGTAAACCTACATCATAATATAACAAACATCATAATATAATATCTTCCATCATAATATAACAAACATCACTTAAAACAAATGAAAATATGCAAATTGTCAGCGGAAAAAGAGAGCATGTCAGGCAGGAAACAAAAAGAAGCAAATTGTAAACTGTAAGATAGCAAAATGCAAAAAACAGAACTTAGAATCCAATACATAGGGTGGTGAGCACAAAGGTCAGAGCAGAAAATGTAGCCAGTGAACTACAAGAATTTAGAAGGGCCTTCATTTGGAAACTTAAAACTAGAGGGGGCAGGTGAATAAATCTGGGTGAAAAAGTAAAAGATTACATACTTTGTGATTTTACTTATACTATGCAACAATATTAAGACAAAATTAGATGGATGCACAAGAGTGGTGATGACCAAAGGCCTGTGTGGTTGTAGGGAGAAATAAAATAAAGAGTGTGCTTACAAAAGAATAGGGGATTTTGCTTTGGTGATGGGAACTTTCCATGTCTTGACAATATCAATATCACCCTCCCGTTATGAAATTGTTATGTAGTTTTGCAAGATGGGAACCTTGCAGGAAACTAAGTGAAGAGTACACAGAGCCTCTCAATGATTTCTCAGAACTGCATGTGAATTTACATTCGTCAAAAAGGAAAATTTTATTTAATAATAAATAGGTCATATCATAACTGTTCCATCACACTTTTAAATTTGGGGAATAGAGCAAAAGTATATGGGTTGAAATTTATTATCTGCCCTACCATGACATTATGCCCCATTTTTCCTACCACACCCAGCTACCACAGAACTCTCTGCTAGCCTAGTTCCTGTTACTCATGACATAAGGAATAAACTTACTTCCTTCATTCAACTTTATTTACATGGAGTCTATTGCAACTCAGAGTGTCCATACAGGGCAGTGTTGAACTGCCCCACCTACTTTCCAAGGCCTTTAGAAGCAGACTGCTACATCTTGTTCCACAGAGTAGCTGGTGTCTGCATGGATTCCTGTCACCTCCTTTCACAATTGTTCCTCTTTACATCTCAAATTAGAGTTCATTTCTTTTCCATCTACTATTAATAGTAATAAGCCTCCTTGTACATCCTCTAAAACAATACTACCCACTGCCACGAGGTTGATTCTAATCCTGTAGGACAGAGCACAACTGCTTCTTAGGGCTTTGGAGGCTTTAAGTCTATTTATTACAGCAGAAATTCTCAAATTTCTCCCTGTAAGAGGCTGGTGGGCTTACATTCTGACCTTGTGCTTAGCAGACCGAAGTGTAACCCACTAAACCACCAAGGCTTCTAAATGGTATTAACATATAATACTTGAGTAATTGATCTAACTTAGGTATTTTATTACTTTATTAATAAAATTATTACTTTATTTGGCAAGTGAGGACAATTACGTTAATAAATAATAAATATTTAATAACAATTGTTAGCAGATATAACAAAAATCAACATAAAACAAAATTAATATAAATCACATTACTAAAATATAAATTAAAATAATATAAAGAAAATAAACAACTGGACTAATGAACAACATTATGATAAATGGAGAAAGCAGAATTTCATTTTATGTAGATCCATTGTCAACATTTAGAAAAACAGCAGTCAGGGAGTAAAATGACATTACATTTGGATAAATGTTACAAAAACTTCTTTCAAGCAATAAAAAGCAAAAATGTCACTTTGAAGACAAAGGTGGGACTGAACCAAGTCATTGCATTTTCAATAACTTCATAGGTATGTGAAAACTGCATAAAGATGAAAGATGGAAGAATTGATGCATTTGAAAAATTGTGTTGGTAAAGAACAGTAATATACTATATATACACGAGAAGAATGAACAAATTTGTCTTCTCATATTACAGTCAGAATGTTACCTAGAAGGAGGAATGACCTGACTTCTGATTTGCCTTGGATGTGTCATTTGGAGAAACCAGTCACTGGAGGGGAGTATCATGCTTCCTAAGGATGATAAACATAGCAATGATTGGGAGGATGGTGCAAGGCCAGGCAATAGTTCATTCTAGTCCATATGTTCTGCTACAATTCTGTTATAAATGAGACATAACTGACTTGACAGTGGTGAACTGTCAAAAAGCATTCCTGTTCATAAAATCACAGCTTTATTCCAAATAAAATGTGTTTGAGCATTGCTCTGTGGTCAGTGGATAGGTGCAGACAAGTTCTCTCAGTAACACATTTGGCTTAGTCTCATCAAGATAACTTCACCAAAAGATCCACTCAAAACAGTGGCTTCTGGTAGTATCAGGTGGGTCACTTAAATTCAAAGCAGTTAAGTCACTTTGGAAGGTTATAGTGACTGTATTTTTGGAGATTACAAAGGTAAAACTTGATAGATTTTCTCAAAGAACAGCTCAGTCACCAGGATTTGTCATGAAGACTTTTAAGAAAATTTCATTGTGAAACAAGAGCCAGAGAAAGTTAAGTCAAGAATTTTTTTTGCATTACATAAGCCACTTGCTCATTCTTCCAGTATTACAAGGGCAGCACTATGAGAATTTAATTAGGGAACCTTGTCCTATCCACACCATAGCCTGATCTTGCCTTTCAGGTATCTTTTTGTTCTTAGAACTCAAAGAAGAGGAGGAATCAAGATGGTGTCCAGGTAAACAGCACATACGGAGAGCTCTTTGGCACGCAGGCAGTCTGGTATCCAGGAGAACTAGTGGGAGATGACTAGTTTTGGTGAGTGAGAGGACCCTTAGGACAACCCTGGGTGCCTCCCTCGACAACGAGACAATCCCTCCACTCGTGCATGTGCCCTAAGTTAGAGCCCCCAGAGATCTGAGATCAGATCCTTGGGACATCTCAGCTTACCCGGCTGTGCTGCCCCTGTGTGCCACCACCATGGTCACTGATTTCCGCACCCTACCCTGGGCCTGGTTGCCATGCAAGGAGCTGCTTGACTGGCCCCTGAGACCCATGTGGCCCTTTGCAACAGCTGCTCACTCACAGCACTCTCCTAGGAGAGCTGCTTCCTTCTCCTGAGGTTCGCCGAACTCTACTTGGCAGTGATCTTCCCCTGAGCTTCGATCTCTCTTTTCATTCATCCAGGGCCCCAGGAACTGACCTGCAGTCTATATGTAGCAGGTTAGGTGACCTGTGACTGGGGGCGCTCCACCCCCTGCATCATTGCCTCAGACCCCTCCACCCATGCCCCTTCCTGCCTGCTGGCTTTTGCCACACCACTCCCAACCATTCCCAACTGCTCCTGCAGGTGTCAGCCCACACCATTACTGTTCACTCTCCCACATTCGCCCTGTAGTATCCTGAGCTCTGCCCAATCCTGCCAGCACTGCCTTTGCCCATGTTGGCTAAGCACTTCCCATGGGGAACAGCGTGGAGTGCATCCTTGATCCAAAAAGCATACATTCCCCACACACAGCCTGCCTCCAGAGCCCAGGGTATATGCAACCTGGGACCAAGGGCTTCCCACCCAATTCCTGGCCACACTAACTCAGAACCCAATGCAACTACCGCCCACTGATTGGCCCCCCTCAGCTTAATCATTGCACACAAGGTTCCTCCACTCCCACCACCCATAGCACCCAATGCACACAGGGCTCCTCCACTCCCACCACCCATAGCAGCAGCAGCCTGTCCCATGCCAGAGTCGTGCTCCCCACCCATGGTGCTAGGCACCAATACCCAGCAGAGGCTCTCCCGCAGCACCTGAAATAGGACAGTGGGGCTGTCTTCACCCTCGATCAGAACCCTCGCCTTTGGCAGCAAAGCCTCCCCCACCTTTGCTTTCTATTAGACATCTGTTTAAAAACTTTAAAATTAACAAGTAAAAAGGCTGCTAATCTTGGCCTGACAGACCAGTTCATAGCATCCCAGGGGCATACAAACAGGCTCCAGACCGATGCAGTTACTGAAACTCCTCATCACTGTTGGCCACAGAATTGCCGTGGAACCCTGCCTACACAGCAGTCTGACCCACCTCTGTAATAGGCCAGAGGCAGTCCCCTGAAAACACCCTTCTCAGTAACACAGAGAAAGACCTCAGCACCCTGGTCTCCCAGAAATATGGCACTCCACAAAGGGGTCAAGGAAATATCAGCAAACTGCACCACTTTCAACAAAAAAACCAGATAGACCAAACACAAAAGCAGAGTTAAGAATGTTCATAGAAGAATCCTACATGGATCTGCCACAAAAATAAATCTTCAGAAGGCTGCTTGGAGTAATGCAGGAGTTGAGGGAAGCAATGTAGAATAAGGATGCAATGATAGAGGAGAGGAAGTCTACAATTGAGGGGATGAACTCCATGATAGAGGTGATGAAGTCCACGTTCCAAAGGGAGATATAGGTGCTAACAGATGAGATAGCAGAAGCTATACACAAGATTACAAAATTATGATTAGACTAGAGGAGGCAGAGAACCATATCAGCAATCCTGAAGATACTCAGACAGACCTCAGCAAACAAGAAAGACAAATTAGGAAAGTAAAAGAGGCAGAAGGTAACCTGAAATCAATGACAGATGTTATGAAGAGAAACTATCTTCAAATAACTGATTTACCTGAGCAGGACACTACAATCAAGTCTACAGCTAAAATAACAAAGGAATTTTTGGAAGCAAATTTTCCCACCTTAATGAATGAGAATCAAACATTCAAACAGGAAGCAAAGATGGCACCAACTAGATTAAACCCCAAGAAGAACCACCAAGGCATATAATAGTTAAAATATCCAACTTTCAGGAAAAAGAGAAAGTTTTAAGAGCAGCAAGAGAAAGGAAGATAGTCACATACAAGGGAGCTCAGGAAAGAATATGCTTAGACCTATCAGCAGACACCATGAAGAGAAGAGAGTGGACAACATCTTCCAAAAGCTGAAAGAAAAAAACACCTTCTCAAGAATCCTCTACCCTGCCAAATTATCCATTAAGAAAATGGGGAGATAAGGGTCTTCCAGGACAAGAAAAACTCAAAGAATATGCTGCAAAACACCCAACCCTCCAGAAGATACTGGCTGACTCACTATGGTCAAAGGATCAACATCCACCAAGCACAAGCAGGAAACCACCATATAGCACAACTCCATGCAGAAGCCAACATGCCGACAGCAATTACCAAGAACACAGGGCCTCATAGGGAAAAGAAGACAAGAATGAAGCCCCACACACAACTAGATATGAAGGGAGATAGAACAACATCCAACACAAAAGCCACAACATGACAACAATGAATCCACAGATCGTGATAATAACTCTGAATTACAATGGCCTCGATTCATACATTAAAAGAAAAAGTCTTGAAGACTGGCTTAGAAAACATAAACCAACAATCTGTTGCCTCCAAGAGACACATCTTAAGGGCACGGAGAAAAATAAACTAAAAAGCACTGATGATCACATGAAGCATGTCAATTCGTGGGAAGATTTGGAGGAAATTATGCTAAGCGAGGTCAGTCATTCACAAAAGGACAAGTATAACATGAGTCCCCTGAGGCAAGTATAGTCAGCACAGTAGGAATAGAAGAAAAGACACTTAGCTCACAATCTACGGGTGGAGGCACAGGCAGTCAGGTGGATGTCAGATCAAAGGCAAGGAGGTACATGTGACTCAACATAA
>NW_022103947.1:739949-759380 GCF_000313985.2 Echinops telfairi
GAGCATGTGCGAATGTATAGAAAAGAGATAAAGCTTATGACACACAGAACCCAGATACAGGAATGGTAATAGCAATACCAAAATGGTAGAGGGAAGAGGGTGAGGCAGGGAGGGGAAGAAGGGGCTACCGATTGCAATGAATGGCCCATAACCACACACACCCCCTCCAGGGGGAAGAACAACAGAAACCAGAGGGGAAGAGCCAGCGGTCAGTGTAAGATATGAAAACAATAACAATCTATACTCTATCAAGGGGTCATGGGGGTGGGGGGGCAGTTGATCCCAAGGGCTCAATAGAAAGTAATGTCTAGAAAAGAATGATGGCAATTGATGTACTAATATGTCCGATACAATTGATGTCTGGATTGTAACAAGAGTTGTAAGAGCCCCGGATAAAATGATCTTTAAAAAGAAACAAACAAACAACTCAAAGAGTATTTGAAAGCATTTGAGCTCCTTGGGGATGCCAAAAAGACTGTTTTGATATAGTGTTAATCCAAGAGGACAGAATTCTTTGGGGAAGGGGTAGAAAAGTGGAAATGCTGCCCTTAAAAGTATATAGATGGAGGCTATATCTAGAAAAAATAGCCCCCCAAAATCCTGGTATTTTGTGTAATAAGGATTTATATTATTTTGTAGTAATATGTTTTGGTTTATCACTGTGATTCTGAGTTGGGTTGTGATCCATTTGGTCTGTAGTTCGAAACCATAAGCAGCTCCACAAGAGAAAGACTGGGCTTTCTAGTCCCATCAGCAGCTACAGTCTTGGAAAACCGACAGGCAGCGTCACTATGACTCAATAATGATGGCAGAAAGTTTGGGTTTGGGTTGTATATGCTAAGTGTATGCATTTCATTCTTCATGGATTTGTGTGTGAACTAACTTTCTTTGATGAAAAATATAATCTCGTCATTTCAAAACTGAGAATGTATAAAGTTCCTGGTTTTTAAAAGTGAACAGGCAAAATTTATGAGTTTAAAACATTATGTTTGTAAGAATATCACAAATTGCACAATTCTGTATTTGATTCCTTTGCCCCAAAGTACATGAGCAAAAGTTTCTGTTGCTGCTGCTGTTATTTTTGTTCGCTTGTTTTGTTTTCACATTAAACAATTTGCTGTCGATCAATTGTCTTAAATGTTGACCCTATGAGAGTCATTGTAGAACTGAATTCTGTAGGATTTTTTTATGGTTGCTGGGTTGTTGTTATTTTTTGTAACTTGATCTCTGTGTTAGTCTGGGTAGACTAGAGAAACAAATTTACAGAGACAATCATATGTGTATAAGAAAGAGCTTTATATACAAAAGCAATTGAATATTGAGAAAACATCCCAGCCTAGTCCAGATAAAACCATAAGTCTGATATTAGCCCATTTGTGCAATATTAATCTATAAACTCCTCTTCAGACTCAAGAAACACATGCAATGATGCCAAATGCAGGAACATCACAGACCAGTGGGTGGAAAGTCTTGTGGATCCAGTGGCGGTGTAAGTATCTCAGCTCTGGCAGAGGTCTCTATGTGGCTCCTCCAGCTCAGGGCACCATGGTAGTTCCATGTGTCTTGTCAGTTGGAATGTCTCCCAGGGAGTGAGTCTGTGTCCAGCCTCCAGCGAGCTATTTATATCCTTCGTGTCTCCAAATTAGGTCATCAAGCTGCAACCTGATTAAAGGCTAAACTCCACCCCTTCACTCTTAACCCTCAAGTTGACAACAGATTATGTAACTACAACGATCTCCAGACCTTTCCTTCCAAGTGCTTTTGGGTGGTCTGAGACATTCAGTGCTTACTATTTATACCACACAGAAAGTTCCTTTTGACCACATGTCAAGTAAAATTATAGAAATACATATGATTCCACATCTAAAATTGGATTTATATTACTTCTGTTGGTTTAGGAGCTAAATCAATCTTTATCTATCTATCTATCTATCTATCTATCTATCTATCTATCTATCTATCTATCTATCTGCCTACCTACCTACTTACCTATCTACCTACCTACCTACCAACTACCTACCTACCTATCTACCTACCCACCTACTTACTTACATCTTTCTGTCTCTATTAAATAATGTTCCCATTTGGGGGATTGGGTATGTCATTCTTATTCCCACAATATTAATTTTTTTGGTTCTCATGGGAAAAAAATATCAAAAACTTTGAAGATGTACTACATTGTGAAATGCTTTTCTAAAAGTCTAGTTGGGGCCTTGGTCTGTGTTGTCCACTACTGAATTCCCAACCTCTACAACACTACTAGAAAGATGCAGTCATTTAGCCAATAAAAATGGAAAAAGTGAATGGAAAACCAAAACCTCACTATTTATTGATTCTTAGGAATCATGGTGGCATAATGGACAAAGTCCATCAGGTCATCGGTTTGAAACCACCCACCACTCAGAGGGAGATGAATGAGGTTTTCTGCACCTATAAGGATTTAGGGTCTTGGAAACCCAGAAGAAGATCAATTCTTTCCTATAGAGCCACTATGAGTCTGAGTCAAAATGGCAAAAGGAGTTACTTCTTATTTATATCAGAGAAGCTCCCAAATAATGGCGTCTTTTGAAATTACTTTACCAAACTTAATTCAGGGAAAAGTACATTTTCCCTCCAGCCCTTTCAATGGTCTCCTAAAAAATTTTCAGAATCTATTCTTTTCTAATAGGAATCCTCAGCAAAACTGTTAAGTAACGGCAGCACATAGATTAGAATTGAGCTCTATGAAACATACAAAAAACCCAACAATTAATAGCTTTATATGTGTTTTGTAGTAGTCATTTTGAGTCTCATCTAATTGTATCTAATCCCACATCAGTAGGCTTCCCAAGCCTTTAACTAATGAAAGATTTTATCATACATCCATCAAAATGGGAGCTATTTTTCTTCCTTATCCCTCCAACGCATTTTCATACTTTCCTGTTTTAAAAATAAATGACATTTTGTTCTGTTATTCTTTGGTGTTTTCCCAAATCATGACCATTAGCCAAACTTGACAATAGCGGAAGCTAAGAAGAAAATGTCCCAGTTGATAATTCATCCTCGTCTTAAGTAGACAGCACCAAACTGCTGGTTTTCCCTTTCAGATTTTCCATAACCTATAAAACTTTAAAAATTGCATTTTCTATGGAAGAAACCTTTTAAAATTAGATTTATTGTGAAAATCTAGTAATGTCATTAAGATTCCATTGTAATCTTTTAAAAACATAACAACTTTGTATTCTATGTTTTAAATAAATACATAATAGATTTGAATACAGAGGAAATGGACATGCTATTGTTTAAAATGAGAGGGAAACTATTTTTAGAAGATTATGTAATGTAGAAAAATGGTTATAAGCCTATTTTTATATAGCAATCTTTCATCTTATAATAATTTTTCAATTATTGCATGAAGGTTTGCTGCTATTTTGAGTGTACTGAGATAATAACAGAACTCAGATATCAACTTTAAGGTTGTATGGAATTCTTCATTATTTTATAATACACATTATATTTATAGAAATTAAACAAAAAAGAATAAACACAAATTAAGATATTACTTACTTTGCAATGCCAGTATATTTTAGGATATTGAATATTGAGCTCTCACACACACAACTGCGATAAGCCTAAATATTGAAAATTTTAAATTTGATTACATAACAGATGAATTCCATTTTTTTTTAAATTGCAGATAAATTTGTTTTGTTTCTCCCAGTGGAGATTTTTGAGTATTTAATTAAAGGCCTCATTGCCCCATCATTAAATTCAAAGAAGCATATCTAATGTGAACACTTAAATGTAATGTCACTCATTAGTCTTTAATGAAGAGAAACTTATTCTTTTTCTGAAAAACAGCTGTAAAAATAATATCTGTCACCTACAAAATTATTCCCCAAAGTATTAATGTGCATTTAATGACTTTGAAATAGGCATGTGTCTTTGTAACAATTATCATGCACACCATTTTCTTTTTGGTTTCACCTGTACAGGAAGTTAAATAAAGCTAGAAACCTTGGAATTCTCTCCCTGATCAGGAAACCGTGCTGAAGCAAAAGTTACATTTTTCAGATACTTGAAACAGATTTAGCTTGAAGCCATTTAGCTTTCTATACCGAACTTTCTCATATTTGTCCTGTACCTTGATAGCAGTTTTCTTAATGACTTTGCTATAAAATCTGTCATTAGACAGTTAAAATTCATCTGTAGCACTTTTTTTCCAAGGATCTAATCAACAAGAAAATTGATTTTAATGCCTATGCCATTTCCTGATTGGATCAGATGTAACTCAGAATAAAATAAAGTGTACTGCAGTTTACTCACGAGTGTCACATCGCCATCACCATTTCATCATCAGGACCACTATCACTACAATCACTACATACACCGTCATTCTTTAAAATACACTTAGATCTATCATACTATGAATTTTAGCATTTTACATCCTTGACTACCAGGCAATTGCTGGCACTCTCAAGCCTGCGTTTTGGGATTTTTTTTTTTTTGGTTTGTTTTTTTTAAGAAACAAATAGCAACCTACAGTAATTGGTTCTGCTGATATTTAACTAACCATCTGGTCAAATTTTTAAAAAAATCAAATATTCATATTTATCAACATATACGTATGTTTGGCATTGGTAAAATAAAAATCTGTATTTTTGATTTGCACCTTTTAGATTTCATTTGGGAGGGATAACATCAGACAGGTAGAAATTCAGTATGTTTTTGTGTGTATTACAACCTTTTAAAGCACAATTTATCATAAATTAACATTCAATATTAAGTGCCTCTTTAAAATGCATCCAGTGTGTTTTAATTACAAAACTACCTAAAACATTTCATCATAATACATTTGCATACATACTAGCTCCATGGCTAAACTTCAAGAATTACAAAGTAGCACAAGTTTGTTTATTTATTCAGTCAAAATTATTTGGTTTTTTTCCTAGACATAGATAGTATCCTAGACTACTACACTGCAGGTGCAGTAGTGGATATTCATATTTCAAATACATATATATATAGAGCTAGATAGATAGATATATCACATGTATAATATTTGTAAAAACATTATTATTTATACTCTGAATATTTCACTCTCTTTTGTTCTGTTAAAAGAACTGTAAACTAACATAAGTGATGATGTTACATCTGGAACTGCTACCAACATTTGACAAATAGTAAATACTGTGTCTTATTTATCTTTTGTCATTTAATTATATCACTCCTTGCACATGAATATGTATAGGTATGTTAAAAATATTTACTGATTCTTGCCTGGATCAAGGGAGTAGGAAATAGTCACTTTATTTCCATGCAATTTGGGGGTTTAAATTTTTCTTAAAACCACTAGGATGCATTTTGTTTTAATGTTGCAAAATATTTCCATAGTTTCTGTTATGGGTGATATTAGGTGACTTGTAGTAACCAGATACACAACAGAATTAATCACTGCCCAGTCCTATACCATCTTCAATTGCTGTTGTTAGGTTCCATGGAGTTGGTTCCAGTGCACAGCCACCCTAGGTAAAACAGAACAAAATACTGTGTTTTTCTGCACCATCCTCATAATTGTTTTTATATTTGAACCCATAGTTGCATCCACTATGTCAATCTAACTTGCCAAAAGCCTTCCTTTTTCCCTGACCCTCTACTTTACTAGGTATGATGTTCTATCATCCTCCCTATCAATACTATATTTGAACCCATTTTTTGAAGCCATTGTGTCAATCCATCGCATTGAGTGTCTTATTTTTTGTTCACCCTCTCCTTTGTAAAGCATAATGTCCTTCTCTGGGGACAGGACCCTCCTGAAAACATGTCCAGAGTAACCTTGCTTCCAACGAATATTCTGGCCAATATTCTCCCAAGATAGCTTTTTATGTTTCTTCTTCTGGAAGTTCATAGTATATTGAGCATTCTTCATTATCATCATAATTTAACTACCTTAATTCTTCAGTCTTCCTTATCCTTTGTTCAGTTTTCCCATGGATATGAAGTGACTGAGAATACCATGACTTATATCAAGGTCACTTTAGTCCTCAAATTTAATATCTTCTGTTTACCATTATGTTGCTTACTGGTTCATTTGTATTTTTATGTTCTTTATTTCTTCATTGATAAGTGTTTCAAGTCCTCTTCATGCTCAGAAAGCAGGGTTGTGCCATCTACATGTAGGAGGTCTTCCTCCTATCCTGCTACACTCTTTCTCATATAAATTAGAGTCTTCATTTTTCTTCATATAGTTCAGAATCACAAATTATCTGCTCAGCACACAAATTGAATAAAGTAGCCTTGGTGGTATTGTGCATGAGGCGTTTGTTGGCTAACTCCAAGGTCAGTGGTTATATTAGACAGGGTTCTCTAGAGAAACAAAATCAGAAGGCCAATAATTTTATGTATCTATTCAGATGGATAGATAGATAGATAGATATCATAACAAATAACAGTTAATTAATCTATAAAGCAGTACAAATGACTCAGTGCAACTCATTCCCGTGAGACAGCTGTGAGACACTGCCAGTCCTTCAGTCTTGAGGGCCACCAGGTAGTCCTCTGTAGTGCAATTCAAGCTATCCAGCCACAGGCAGCAAACAGCAAGCACCAATACTCAGCCAGATGACAGCATCTGACAGTCCCCAGCCCAGTAGCATGTCGAAGCAGGTCTTGAAGGAACCTCAAATTACAATGACACAATCTGTGGGTTAGGTGTCCCACAGGTAGTGTAGCTTGCAAATTGAGGGACAGAACAAGCAAGGCAGCTGCACACTGGTCTGATGATCAAAGAGCAAGAGACAAGGAAGGCAAGGCTTACCGAGCCATTTATCTCTCCGTCCTTCAATTAATCCCACATGTGTTCATTGGCCATGTTGGCACAACAAACGTTAACTATCTCAGTGATTCAAACCTACCAGTAACTCCTCTGTAGAAAGATGGGCCTTTCTGGTCCTGTAAAGAGTTACAGGCCGGGAAATCCTATTTAGGGTCTCCATGAGTGGGAATCAACCACATAGTAGTCGGGTTTGATTTTTAGAGTGGGCATAAAGATTGAGTAAGTATGGTGACAGAATATAGCACTGGCATAAAACTTAATTTTAAACCTTGGAGTATCCCCAGAGTTTTTCTAATAGCTTCCTTTTGGTTTATGTAAATTTTCCTTATTAACATTGTTAAGGGTTCCAGAATTTGTATTATTTACAATGGTAGCCATAAGTTGTTAAGATCACAGAGTCAATAAATTACAAATAAACATCTTTGTGGCATAGTCTGCTTTCAAGAAACTCAAGAAACTTCCGGTTCCAGTAATACACCTCATGCTGCATCCTCTTCTAAATCCAGCTTCAATTTCTGGCAGTTCCCTATTCATATTCTGCTATGATGATTTATTAATTGTTTACAGCCAAGACTTGTGTGTGATAATAATGATGTTGTTAGATAATCTCCCCATTCTACTGAGTCACTTTTCTTTGGTATGGGCTCATCTTCCGTGACCACTGATTGTGAAACTATGTAAATAGTTTTTTTTATAACTTTAATCATTACTTCATTTGTCACAATGTTGAAAATTAGTCCAGTTGTGAGAATTTTTATTTATTTGCATTGAGTTGTGATCCATAATCAAGGCTGTCTCTTTGGATCTTTATCAATAATTGCCTCGAGTCGTCTTCACTTTCAGCAAACAGGTTGTCATCTGCATGATCCTGCCTCCAACACTGATGCTGTGTTATTCTTCATATAGCCCAGTTCTAGAATTATTTGTTTTGTTATACACAGTGTACAGATTGAAAAATTATAGTGAAAGGATACAATCCTGATACACACCTTTTCTGAGTTTAAATCATGCAGTATTCCCTTGTTCTGTTTGAATGGCTGCCGATTGGTCTATGTACAGGTTTCAAATGCGCAAAATGAATTATTCTCGAATTCCCATTCTTCCCAATGTTGTAAATAGCTTGTAATTATATACATAATAAAGTACATTTTTATAGTCTGTAAAACATAAATAAATATCTACTTGTTATTATCTGTTTTCAACCAAGACTTGTCTGACACCAGTAATGATATCTCTTGTTCCATATCCTTCTTTGAATCTGACTTGAATCTCTGGCATCTCCCTGTTGATATGCTAGTAGAACAATTTTTTAAATTAGCATCAGCAAAATTGCATTCGAATGTGATATTAAGGATATTTTTTGATAATTTACACCTTTTGTTGGCATTGCTTGACTATTTCCACCTTCTGTTTGGTAATATCCACCTTCTGCTCCACCTTTCATTGGAATGGACACAAAAATGGATCTCTTCCAGTTGGTTGGCCAGGGAGCTCTCTTCCAAATTTGTGGCCATAGACTAGTGAGTGCATCAAGTGATGCACCAGTTTGCTAAAGCATTTCAATGGCTATCGCATCAATTCTTGAAGCCTTGAATTTTTAGCAAGGACTTGGTGTGCTGTGGACTTCTTCCTTCAGTGCCATCAGTTCTTGATCATGTGCTACTTCTTTAAATGGTTGAACATTGACCAATTATTTTTGACCAGTGATTCTGTGTATACCTTCATCTTGTTTGGTGCTTCCTCATTTTTAATATTTTCTACATAGATAGAATCCAATTTTTCAACTTGAGCCTGAATTTTTCTTCAGTTGACTTGGCTTGAGTAATTGCAAGCTTGTTTCTCCCTCTCTGTTTCATTACAGTACTTTAGTTTGCCTTCTTAAGCTTCACTTTTAAATCTTCTATTCAGCTGTTTTATTTCATCCTTAGTTCCATTTGCCTTAGCTAGTATATATTTAAGAGCAAGTTTCAGAGTTTCTTCTGACATCCATTTGGTCCTTTCTTTCCAGCTTCTTAAATCTCCTGTTGTTTCCTTTTATCTAATGCCCTTGATGTCATCCCACAATGTGTTTGTTCTTTGGTCATTAATATTCAATCCATCAAGCCTATTATTAAGATAGTATCTACGTTTTGTAAAATACATTCCAAGTTATGCTTTGGTTCTCATGGCTGTATTTTAATCTTCATCAGCTTCCACTTGTAATTTCATATGGTAATTGACTATCTGTTTTAAAGTTGGGGGCACCCCTGGCTTAGTTGTTTCGTTGTTCTGTAGTCGGCATTAATTCTATGGCAATAAATGTGGTTTACTTTGGTTCTACAGTCAGCCCTTGACCTTGTGCTGACTAATATTGTGCTTTGACATTGGTTCATCGCACAGTTATATTTATTTGATTCTTGTATACCATATTGGTGTATTTGATCTAGTGAGCTCCATGTATGTTATTGCTTACTGTGAGGTTTCAATAACTAGGACATTAGGCTTGAAAAATTCTATTATGGAATTTAGTGTTCATGGTGTCATTTCTGTCATCATGCACACATTTTCTAACTTTCATATTCAATCACCCATAATTGGAAAATTATCAATTATCTTGATTGCATATTTGATCAAATTCAGAGAGGATTTCATTTCTTCATCTTTTGCATTAATGATTGGTCTGTAAATGCAAGTAGTAGTTCTACTAACTGTTTTTCCTAATGTGTGGATATTTCTAATCATGGAAAACATTAGAATTCAGGATATATCTTGAGATGTTCTTTTTGACAATAAATATATCCCATCTCTCCTCAATTTGTTCATTCCCAGGTTCATAAACCATATTTATTCAAAACGGTGAGTACTAACACATTACATTAAAGTTTAGCGTACTGATTTTTATGTCTTACACTTAATTTTTGACAACTTTCAGTTTTCCTAGATTCATATTTTGTACATTCATGCTCAAATTAATAATAGTATTTGAAGCCTTTCCTTCCCATTTTCACTCATGCCACATCAGCAAATGAAGTTCCAAAATTTTTATTCCAACCATGACATTTAGGTTATTTCTACTTTGAGAAAACAGGTCTACCCAATTCATATTCTGAGTGGTTTCCAATCTAAAGGCCTCATCAGGCAATGTTCCAGCAGTATATCAGACAATACCCTACTGCTATTCATAAGGTTACACTGACCTTTGTTTTTTTAACTAGATCACAAGATGTTTTTCCAGTCAGTCTCAGTCTTGAAAATCTGCTGCAACATGTTCCCGATATGCAAAATAACAATGCAAAATACCACCCTTCCAGCATTGCAGGACCACAAAAGTCCCACCAGAGCAACCAACTGATAGATGAGTGGTGGTTTTGTAGCTACTTATTTTAATTTAATGATTTGTTTAAAATATGCACTACATGCAAAGATGATTAACTATTATGTTGCACTATTCTTTTTTTCACACTTTATTTAAAAATGTTTTAATCATTTTATTAGGGGCTCATACAACTCTTATCACAATCCATACATACATCAATTGTGTAAAGCACATTTGTACATTCATTGGCCTCATCATTCTCAAAATATTTGCTCTCCACTTAAGCCCCTGGCATCAGGTCCTCATTTTTCCCCTCCCTCCCCGCTCCCCCTCTCTCATGAACCATTGATAATTTTGTCATATCTTGCCCTGTCTGATGTTTCCCTTCACCCCCTTTTCTGTTGTCCATCCCCCAGGGAGGAGGTCACATGTAGATTCTTGTAATCGGTTCCCCCTTTCCAACCCATGCTCCCTCTACCCTCCCAGTGTCGCCACTCACACCACTGGTCCTGAAGGGATCATCTGCCCTGGATTCCCTGTGTTTCCAGTTTACATCTGTACCACTGTATATCCTCTGGTCTAGTCAGACTTTCAAGGTAGAATTGGGATCATGATAGTCAAGGGGGCGGGGGGGGGGGCATTTAGGAATTAGAGGAACTTTGTATTTTTCATCGTTGCTACGTTGTACCCTGACTGGCTCTGGCTCATCTCCTCTCTGAGACCCTTCTGTAAGGCGATGTCCAGTGACCTACAAATGGGCTTTGGGTCTCCACTCCACACTCCCCCCTTCATTCACTATGATAAGATTTTTTTGTTCTGATGATGCCTGATACCTGATCCCTTTGACACCTTGTGATCGCACAGGCATGTTGCGCTATTCTTGAAGTCTTCCCTTTGGCAACTTTGTTGTTAGTGTTCATTGCCACAGATTCTGACTAAGGGTGATCCCAGGAGTGCAAAGGAGAACTTTCAATAAGATTTTCAAGGTTGTGATCTTTCTGAAAGAGATCACCCAGCCTGTCTTCTGAGGTGGCTCTGAGTGGGTTCAGCTCACCAGTCTTTCAGGAAGACGTAATGTGCTTCACTGTTTATTATGCCCCAAAATAATCTAACCTGTTCACAGGTCTGCTAAAGTTTTCTTTTTCCTATACAATTTCTCCTTGGGGTCTCCTCTTGTACAATTGCTCAAAATTTTGTTTCCCTAAACAATATTCTCTTCATTTATATATTGAAAAGCTAATTATATTACACCCATTTTTGATAAGTGCAATATCTAGGAAAGCTAGGTGACTTCATGGTAATGTTAAAAATAAAATTGCTTTTAGAATATAATCCTACCTATGAAATACAATAGAAAATAATTTACTTTTCAATTGAGTCTTCTAGACAAATGCCAAAAGAAAAATTTCAAGAGCTTTAAAAATTTTTTTTCTTCCTATTTTTGCTTTTTTCTTTATTTGGCTTACAATATTGAGAATATTCAGAACTTCTATCAGCCGAAAGTCAAATAAGTAAGGGACTTTAGGGTATTAAAGATGATGAGCTGGAGACCGGGTTGTGAAGTGGTCACATTTTTGGCTAATAACCAGCCCCTCTGAGAGAAAAAAGACTCGACTTTCTGTTCCAGTAAAGAGTTACAGTCTTGGAAACCCACAGGAGCAATTATACCCGGTCCTTTAGGGTCACTATGAGTTGAAATCAACCTAATGACAGTGTTTGCTTTGAAGTTTAAAAATGATGAGTGTGTGGTTAAAGAAATTAGTTGATAAACAGGAAGAATAAAATGCATGTATAGTTTAATTGTGTGACTGTGTTACTTCAGTGGTAGAATCCCCCTCTTTCACATGGGATACTTGGGTTTCATTATCTGTGTGATGCACCTCATGCACAACACCATCCGTCTGTTAGCACAAGTTTGCATGTCCTATGAAGATGAGCAAGTTTCAGTAGGGCATCCAGACTAAGTTAGCAGCAGCTCACTTGCAGGTCGGTATCTCTATATCTAACTTATTAAATGATGCTACTTTTCACCAAAATGACAGAAAAGTATATTAACCTCATTTGGCTATGCCATTGTTAAATTTTGGAACCATCTTCAGGAATTCTTGGAACCAAGTGCCCAAACATTGTCAAGAATCATATGGTGGTGTCGGTCTCAGTAAGTTTCCCTGCGCCCCCACAGGTTGATCCTAAAATGCAAGACCTACCTTGAAGTAGCTTTTAGCCCCAGTACAGATAATCTTCCTTGCCAGAAAATGTTGCAGGATTACTTATTAATTCTTTATTTGAAGCACCCAAATTAGGAGTATATCTGACTAAGATTGAACCACATGAGTATTCTAGGTGGAGTATATCTGACTAAGACTGAACCACATGTGTATTCTAGGTGGTGAAGAGAAAGACAAGGAGCGATTTCACAGGCTGAAACCAAGACAGCGTGGCTATTTGTGAGAAGAAAGTTTGGTCAGAAAAAAACAGCAAACATGCACCTTTTCTCTCATGAAGTAAACTATTATTGACAGATATTCTTGTTTTACAATGTTTTCTATGATAAAATACCAAATGGAACCCATAACATAAAAAGGCTGTCATCAATCATCTACAGAAACTTTTCACATTTTAAATAGTCAGAAGTTCAGTTTCTTTTCAATTACATTTTCATATCAACCATATGAATTATACCTTTTGAAACCTTAGTTGCCCTGCTTTATTGACTAAAAACATCAAATAACTCAGGTGAAACAGCCTGTCTCTTCATCTTTCTGCATTCTGTGTCTCTATACGCATATAGATCATATAGATGATGCATTTCAATTCTTCTCAGAGTGCCCATTAAGGACAATGAGTGTATATGGTACCACTTCATACAGCTCAGTAAAATTATCGAACGTTTCACTGGGTCTAATTCATTTCCCATCTCTTCCTTCCGGTGTGCTCTTCTGAGAATGAACATGTGTGCATAGAGTCCTAACTTTTATGAACAATCCCCACCTCTTCTGTGTGGAAATTGTTCTGTATTTGCATTAATCTCCTTCTCCCTCTTCTTTCTCTTTTCTTCATTTACCAGCAAACTATTTATCTCCCCACCTGTCTCATTTCTCTGAGTTTAAATAATCCTAACTCCTTTCCATTTATGGAATTCTTAGGTGTACAAAAGTTTAAAATGCTCAGTTGCAGAAAGTTGGAGGTTTGAATGTATTCAGAGATGCTTCTAAATGAAGGCCAGGTAATCTACTTTCAAAACATTAGTAAGTGAAAGCTGTAAGTAGCATGTGACTCTGACATGCAAAGGTTAGTTGTTGTCATTCCCAAACACAGTGTCTAGTAATATAGCTGGCTTTCTAAAAATATTTGCTTACTGAAGAAACGTGGCCTGGTAGTACAGTGATTAGTTTAATGCTGTCACTGGCTAACCAAAAGTTTGATAGCTTGAACCAACAAGCCACTCCACAGAAGAAAGCTGAGACAGGCAGCTTCTGAAAAGGTTTACAACTATTTAAATTCTATACTGCAGTTCTACTCTGTCCCATAGAGTTGCTCTGACAATAGTGAACTTGGTCTTTGGTTTTTGAAAAAAGAGAGTGATTAAAATGTGTTTGTAGCATACTATATACTGTGTGGAAGGTTCTCGAAATCTTATAGTTGAGTATTTGTAAATATTTCCAAGGCTTTACACTAACATGGTTTCCTCTGTCCTGCCTTCTAACAGTAGCAGCATTGCCATTTATTCATCAGGGACTGATGTGTGATGTTTGGGGATGTTTGCTCTACACACGAGGCAATTTGTATAAAAGGTAACACATCTTGTGATATCTTTCCTCCAGAATTCTACTAACCTTAAGGTTGAAAGTTAGGTATGAAGAAAATAATACAGGTTAACCAAACAATACAAGGTTAAAGAAGTTGAAAATCTTCTCCCTAACCATTACTACTGATTTGCAATGCCAAAGCACATTCAGTAAGCTCTGGGGTACCTTATAAGACTTAAAGTAATATTGTCCATGTCAGACATGTGATTTATCACTCAGTGTCTACATAGAATATCATTCTTTCTTACCTACTAATTGTATAAGTCTATCAGCTACACTTAGTGCCTTTTCGTGACTTCTACTTAAAATACATGGCAAATCTTTATACCCTGAAATGTGAGCTGCCATCCTTCCCTTAGTCCAGAGTTACCTTGATTTTACTCAGTTTCAAAAGTCAAATGTGAAGTCAAGAACAGGAAAAAAAGGAAAGAAATCAATAATATAAGCACACGGAAGCCATTCCCAAGTTACTTTGTGCTTGTGTTGGAGTGTCAACATTGTAACAATACCAAATGCCTGTCTACACAATTTTTATGGAACAGTAACATTCCTGATAACCATTTGTGTTAGTTTGGGTTGACTAGAGAAACAAATTCATAAACACGCATATATGTATATGAAAGAGCTTTATATACAAGAGCAATTGAATATTGAGAAAACATCCCATCCCAGTTCAGATCAAGTCCATTAGTCCAATATTAGCCAATATGTCCAATGTCAACCTGTAAAGCCCTCTTCAGACTCATGCAACACATGCAACGACGTCAAATGCAGGAAGATCACAAGTGGGTGGAAAGTCGTGTGGATTCAGTGGCAGTGTAAGCATCTCAGTGCTAACATGGGTCTCCACATGGCTCCATAAGCTCCAGGGCTTTAGCATAGTTAGACACATAGCTCCATGTGTCTTGTCCGCAGGAATGTCCTCAGGGAGTGTGTGAATCTCCTGCCTCCAGTGAGCTATTTATCTCCTTAGCATCTCCAAATGAGGTCATCAAGCTGCGACCTAATTGACAAGCTAGGCTTCACCCCTCCCCAAGTTGGCACCAGATTATGTAACTACCACACCACCATTTCTATTTTCATAAACACAGTGACAGGTAGCAATCCAATGGGACAGAGTTCCCATTATTATGTTTCCAAGGCTACAAATCTTTACAGAAGCAGAATTCTTCACCTTTCTCTTGAGAATAATCTGGTGGGTTTAAACTACAGACCTTGTGGTTAGTAGCCCAACACATATGCCCACCAGGGCTCCATTTTCATGGCACCATCATTGTCCAGGTACCCAGTCTATTAAAATTCACACATCTTTCTAACAAGAAAGGCAGGAGTGGACATGATTGAAATAGGGAGCTCTGAGTTGTTCTTCAAAACTAGGGATGGATCTCAAGGATGGATTATTATTTGTAATAAACAATTTTGTGCAGTATAATCAAAATGTAAGTCTTCACCCTGGAGATAGAATGATATTTGGAATGGAGTTAAAATATGCAAGAAATCGTGCACTTCAGCATAAGCAAATATGTGTTTCTAAATAATCCTTAAAATATCTGCTTCTGGTTCTTGCTTTCACCTTCTATATTAGTGATATGGTTTATTTAGCAAGCATCAATAGGTGTGTAACAAGTGTGATGATGCATATCATTGTAATGCATCATCTAGCCTCTTACATGCCATTATGAATGAAGCAAGGTATTTGTGTTCTTTTATTAAGGAGTTTCATTTCCTCTGTACTTAACAAATTTCAAGCAGTTATTGACAAAAGATCATAGAACACACTGTGATAGTTAAAGCCCCACTCCCAAGAGATCTAACTTAGATTTTGGTTTTCCAGAATATTTCTGTGGTCCTCTGACCTTCTTGTTGTAAATAAAAGATAGCTGAATTGAGTTGGAACCAATTTTATAGACACATTACTTAGAACTTTTGAAGTACACACCATCAATCAGTCAAAAATTATTGTGCATATCCTCTGTACCCAATGTACTTTTTGAGCTTACCTCAGTGGACTCATGCTGTACTTGTTCCTTTGTGTTTGGCTAACTTCACTTAGCATAATTTCCTCCAACTCTTCCCATAAGTAAATGTCCCGGGTCAAGATTCAGGCACTTTGGCAGGGGTCTGGCCCAACTCCAGGATGCATATGGCAGCCAACTAAAATGGAGGGGAAAAGAGAGGGGGGAGAAAAAAAAAGGAAAACAAGGGTGATGGGGAACAGGGCACTAATACACCCATGGAGAGGGTATTGTTTATATCTCCACAGGAAAGGGAGAGAGGGACCAGACCCAGTCCTAGAGCACCAAGCTTTGAGGACAATACACTGACATGGAGCAGTGAACATGAGAACAGAGAGGATGACGGGGGTGGGGCCAGGCCCAGGCTGTAGCCAAGCTATATTGACCCCCTTCCAAGAAGAAGGCACTACAGAGGACAGCACTGAAGATATAGCCTGGGGAGAGAGGAGGGTCTCTCTAGAACACAGAGCAAACTAACAGGGAGTTGGAGAGAGAGAGAGAGAGAGACCAACCTCATCATCGTACACCAAGTCCCGGGGATGACATACAGGCTCAGAGCAGCCAAAGCATACAGAGGACTGCAGGGTTGGCCCTACCATGAGACAGACGTTCCCTCACTGACCCATGGCACTACAGGGGACAACACTAGAGACACTGTGGAAAGTGTGCCTGCTCTGTCCCATGCACAGCAGGGTGAAACACAAAGGGAGTCCAACAGGGCAGAAGGAGAGCAAAGTAAACAAGTCCCTGAGGAATCCTGAAAATAGACCTCTGACTTGACTCAGAACTACCTGCTGTTCTTTTTTAATTATTATTATTTTGTCTTTTGTTTTTGTTTGTTTGTTTTTCTTATTCTTTTCTTTTGTACCATGTTTATCTATATAAGATAAGCAGGACAAACAATCCCAAGGAGAAAACAATGGGACCTGTAATTCTAGGGGGACATGGGAGAGGAGGCGGTAGAGAGGGAGAGTGGGGAGCCTACAAACTCAGGGATAATGGAACAACAAGAGATCTAAAAGGGCGAGGAGGGTGTGTAATGCTTGATGGGATTCAACCAAGTGCAATGTGTCCAAGGGGAATTACAGAGAGCCAAATGGAAAGTGAGTGTGATAGTGGGATAGGAGGAAGGTGATAGGAAATAGAAGAAATAACTAAGAGGCAAAAGCCATTTACAGAGCTATAGCTATAGGCATGTATATATGTAAATATATTAATTTATAATGAAAGGGATAAAAGCCAATGTCCATATATTTATATGATAAGTATTATGACAGTAGATGGACTTTGGGCCCCTACTCAAGACCTCCCTTAACACAAGAACACTTTGTTCTGATAACCTGGAATTCTTTGATACTCACCTTCCCAACACAATCACAGAAGACAAAACGGGTGCATAAGCAAATATGGTGGAGAGAGCAGATGGTGCAGGGCTATCAAAAGATATAGCATCTGGGATCTTAAAGGCTAGAAGTTAAACAAGCAGCCATCTAGAAGGGAAGCAAATAAGCCTACATTGAAGAGGCACACCAACTTGTGTGATCATGAGGTGTAGATAGGATCTGATATCAAAAGATCCAAAATAAGCAACTATATAGATGCAAACACGGGGGGTTAGAGAGGAGACCCAAAGTCCATCTCTAGACAATTGGATATACCCCCACAGAAGGGTTATAAGGAAGGGATGATTCAACCAAGGTGTAGCATGACAAAACACACATCATTCCTCTAGTTCCTGAATGCTTCCCCTCCTCTGCCCTGCCCCTTTTCCATGACCCAGTTCTACCTTACAAACCTGGCTAGACTGGAGAACATACAGATAAGAGCTCTGGACACATGGAATTCAGGACAGGTAAACCCCTCAGAAATAGTAGTGGGGGTAGTGATGTGAGGGTAGGGGGATGGCCAGGTAGGGGAAGGGGAGAGAAAGGGGAAACTCATCACAAGGTTGGATATACAGCTCACCCCTCCTCTCAAAAGGGACGAAAAACAGACTTTTGGGTGAAGGGAGACAATAGACATTGTAAGATACAAAATAATGATAAAAAAATATCAAGGATTCATGGGGGTGGGGAGGGGAAAAAGAGGAGCTTATACCAAGGGCTCAAGTAGAAAATATTTGGAAATTATGATGGCATCATTTGTACAAATATGCTGATACAATCAATGTATGAATTATTATAAGAGCTGTAAGAGCCCCCAGTGAAATGAATTTTAAAATATATATATTGAGCAAACTGCATTCTGTTAGAAGCTGTGCACAATTGAAAAGTTCTTTCCCCTGATAGAATTGACATTTCACTGGGAAGATGAACAATACACATGCAAGAAAGAAACTCAGTAACAACCCTAGCCAACGGATTAAGTGTTGGGTGGTGATAGAATAAGTACTTTTGGATTGCATTGGTGAGAGACAATTTTGTGTGTGGGGTGGTGAGAAATAGACACTGAGATGAAGCTTAAAGTATGGGTTTGTTAATATAGGGACATAATAGCACAAACACAGGAAACGGCACAAACAAATAAAGGAAGTGGAAAAATAGCAATCATATAAGGTAGCTATTGACTATTGGTAGCTAATTGCCTATTAGAAATTGTCAGGCATAGTATTAAAAGTTTTAGATGTAAACTTGTCTGAGGAGAAATCATGGAGAAATTCCAATAAGGAGACCTAGGTTTTATTCCGCATTGTGCAATTACTTGATCCCCTATTAGTCTAAGATATTCCCCTTTGTTGGCCTCAGGTTTATCATTTGGTAAACAAATAACGTGCATTGTTCAATCTTACAGATTCTTTCTGTTCCAGACTGAATTTGAAAAGGTCAGCATAGGAAAAATGATTTAGCATCAGAGTGAAAATTGACTTAGAAAGATAAACTTTGGGGCTTTTATTCAAAGGATCATTCATTGGCTGAATTCTACAGACAACCCGTTTTGACAAGTCACCACATTTAATTTGCAGTTGAACTCTGCAAAAAACCAGGGTCTGTACCAACACATATTTATGACATCATAGATGAAGGGCAACCATACACTTTTAAAAAGCCAGTTCGATAATATAAATTGATAAATAAAGTTGCCTAATAACAATAGAAGGTTAGAGAACAAATGGATGTCATTGCCAGTTAATAACATTTGTTAGAGACTTGAACCTGCTTTGTAATGATTAACAGAGGATTCAGAAGGAAGAAAGTAATCATATTTGGTTTTTCTATATGTTATAGCTTATATCCTAGGCATTTTTCATTTATTGTCATGTGCTTTTTCAAAAATACTCTGAAATATATATGAGAATAAATTAAAACTAGGTTCTAGTTCATACATGCACAGCTTATTCCAAACGACACATGTTTAAACACGTAGTGGTTAAATTTTGTGCCAACTTGTGAATGTAGCTTGGAGTCCAACCTTGTCAGCCAGGTGGCAGTCTATGGGGGTGTGACTTTTTAATAAGAAAGACTTTGGCCCTTCTGCAAGGGGATGTCAAATTTCCCACAG
>NW_022103947.1:760671-762746 GCF_000313985.2 Echinops telfairi
ATGGATGGATGGATGGATTGTGATAAGAGTTTTACAAGCCCCCAATAAGATGATTAAAAAAAAAACACTTTTCTCAGAAACCCATTGCCGCACTGCATTTGCTATGAAGTGAGTTCCTTGATCTGAAGCAATGCTATATAGGATGTCATGCCGGTGGATGAAGCATTCTGTAAGTCTACGAATGGTAGTTTTGGCAGAAGCATTGTGTGCAGAGAAGGAAAATCCATATCCAGAGAAGGTGTCTATTCCAGTAAGAAAAAAGCACTGTCCCCTCCATGATGGAAGTGGTCCTGTGTAATCAACCTGCCATCAGGTTTCTGGTTCATCTCCCCAAGGAATGATCCCATATCTTGGACCCAATGTTGGTTTCTGCTGCTGGCAAATGGAGCACTCAGCACTCAGCAGTGGCCAAGTCAGACTTGGTGAGTGGAAGTTCATGTTGCTGTGCCCATGCATAACCTCCATCCCTGCCACCATGTCCACTTTGTTCATGTGCCCATTGGGCAATGACAGGAGTGGCAGAAGAAAGAGGAGGACTAGTCTCCACAGTATGTCATATTATCCGCTTGATTGTTAAAGTCCTCCTCTTCGGAGGTAACCGTTTAGTAAGGGTTCACATGAGACATGATTATCTTTATTTTTTGGCCCATTCAGAGAGGTCTTTCCACATACACCTTCCCCACACCTCCTTGTCACCATATTTTCAAGCATGTTCCTTCCAATTCCCTGACTATCCAGCCAAGCTATTAGCCACAGCCCATGAATCAGTACACAATCTCACATTTGGCCATTTCTCCTTCCAGGAAAACTGAAAATCCAGGTGCAGTGCTCGAAGTTCTGCCCATTGGGAAGATGTCCACTCACCACTGTCCTTTAGGGAGATCCCAGAAATGGGGTTATAGTGCTGCTGCTGTCCACTTCAACAGCCGGAACCTATTGAAAAGTCTTTTTCTTACGAGTGGCACCCGCACATCATGCAGAGCCATCAGTAAACCAAGCATGAATTTTCTGTTCTTCAGTTAACTTATCATAAGGAAATCCCCAGGAGGCCATAGGTACAGACTGGGAGAAGGAAGGTAATGTGACAGGAGTGGAAAATGTGGACATTTGGGCCACTTCCTCATGCAGCTTACTTATACTTTCATGTCCCCCTCTAGCCCAGTCTCATATATATCACTTCCATTTAACAATGGAGTGCTACTGCGCATGTCCAATTTTATGATTCTGTGTGTAAAAAAATACCTAGTTCATGATGGGCTGCTCGGGTCTCATGGTGCCTTGGTGGCCCATGGTGAGGCCTTCAGTCTCTACTAAGGCCCAGCTGTTTTTCAAAACAGGCCAACAGCTATTTTTCAAAAGGGGAGTAGTTGTCTGCAGAGAATACAGGACTTTATTCCAAAAGCCCAAGGGTCTATGCTGTGATTCACCAATAAGGGCCTGCCAAAGACTCCACACTGCATTTCTATCTACTTTGACTGACACCTCTAGCACCACTGGGTCAGCTGGATCATGGTCTCAGTGGCAAAGCAGTTTGCACGGCAGCCAGAACCTTTTGAAGAGCCTTTTCTTGTTCTAGGGCCCACTCAAAATTGTTTCTACTGAGAAACATCAAGTTCAAGGAGCACTGTTCCCCTGAGGCGCAAGAACGTCCAGGACTAAATATTGTTCCGAAACTCATGGAAATTCCCTGATATTCAGTTTTCTCAAGAAACACGAACCTCCAGGAGGTACAGTTGTATTGAGACTCATGAAGCTCGATGAGAAAGTTGTTCTGAGACAACTGAACTTCCATTGTAAAGTTTTCCTGAGACACAGGGAGCTCCATGGAGCAATGCTTTTCTGAGAGAAAAGAAACTGCATCAGGCACAGTTCTACTGAGAAACATCAAGTTCCAAGAGCACTGTTGTCCCGAGGCACAAGAACTTCCATGACTCAATGTGTTTCAAAAACCTATGGAAACTGCCAGGAGTTCATTAACCTCAATGAAGCATAAGTCTATTGAGGCACTTGAAGCTCGAGGAAGAAACTTTTTTCTGAGGCTTCTGGACTTCGACAATAAAGAGTTTTCCTGAAAC
>NW_022103947.1:763309-775197 GCF_000313985.2 Echinops telfairi
GTTGTTCTGAGACACTGGGACTTTCATTGTATAGTTTTCCTGAGACACAGGAAGCTGCACAGGGCATTCTTGTTCTGAGGGCAGAGAAACTGCCAGGCACAGCTTTACTGAGAAACATGCTCTGGGAACACCTTTTCTCTGGGACACAAGAATTACATGACGCACCTTTTTTCAAAAACCCATGGAAACTCCCAGATGTTCAGTTTTCTCAAGAAAAATGAACGTCCATGAAGCACAGTTCTATTGAGACACACGAAACTCCAGGAGGAAATGTTGCTCCAAGGCTTCTGAACTTCCACAATAAAGAATTTCCCTGAGACACATGAAGCTCCATAGGGCAACGCTGTTCTGAGGGCAGAGAAACATAACCAGGCACAGCTTCACTAAAAACATCAAGGTCCAGGGCCATCTTTGCCCTGATGCACAAGAACTTCCATAACTCACCATTTTTCAGAAACCCTTTAAAACTCTCAGAAGTGCAGTTTTTTCCAGAAAAATGAACCTCCATAAGGCACAGTTCTATTGAGGAACTTGGAGCTCCAGGAGGATACATTTTTCTGTGACTCCTGAACTTCAACAATAAAGAGCTTTTCTGAAGTACTTCAAACACCATGTAGCCATGAGGCAATGTACTTCTGAGAGAGGGGAAGCTGCATATTGCACTGCTTTTCTTAGACCCACGAAACTCCTTAAGGTAATTTTGATCTGAGAGAAATGAAACTGCTTCACACACTTCAAACACATGATGTTCCATGAGGCAATGTTGATCTAAGACACCTGAACTTCTGTGATAGCTTTCCTGAGACACATGAAGATGCATGGGTATACTGCTGTACTGAGAGAAAAGAAACTACATCAGAGACATTTCTACGGAAAAACATCAAGCTGTTCCCCAGAGGCCCAAGAACTTCCATGATTCAACATTTTCCAGAAGCCTACAGAAATTTCCGGAAGTTCAGTATTCTAAAGAAACATGAACCTACAGGAGTTACAGTTGTATTGAGAGAAGTAAAGCTCATGAGATAAAATTGTTCTGAAACACCTGAACTTCCAAGAAAGAGTTTTCCTGAGGGTTAGGGTTAGGGCTAGGGATAGGGCTAGGGTTAGGGTTAGGGTTAGGGCTAGCATTAAGGTTAGGATTAGAATTAGGGCTAGGGCTAAGGTTAGGATTAGGGTTAGAGCTAGGCCTAAGGCTAGAACTAGGACTAGGACTATGGGCTAGGGTTCAAGTTAGGGTTAGGGCTAAGGCTAGGACTTGGGTTAGGGTTAGGGTTAGTGTTAGGGTTAGGGCTAGGGTTGGGCCAGGGTTAGGGTTAGGGTTAAGACTAGGGTAAGGGTTAACTAGGGCTAGGGCTAGGGTTAGGGTTAGGACTAGGGCTAGGGTTAGGGCTAGGATTTGGGTTAGCATTAGATTAGAGTTAAAGTTAGGGTTAGGGTTACGCTTAGGGTGGGGGGTAGGTTTTGGCTTGGGGTTAGGGTTACAATTAGGGTTAGAACTATAGGAAGGTTTTGGTTAGGGCTAAAGTTTGGTTTTGTGCTATAGTTAGGGCTCGGGGTAGGGTTAGGGCTAGAACTAGGGCTACAGATAGGGATAGGGCTTGGACTAGGACTAGAGTAAAAGTGAGAGTTATGGTTATGATTTGGGCTATGGTTAGGGCTAAGACTATGGTTAAGCTTAGGGCTAGGGCTGGGGCTATGGTTAGGGCTTGGACTAGGATTAGGATTAGGGCTAGGGGTAGAGTTAGGGTTAGGGTTAGGTTTAGGTTTAGGTTTAGGACCAGGGCTAGGGCTAGTGTTAGGGCTCAAATTAGAGTTAGGGTTAGGGTTAAGTCTAAGGTTATGCTTAGGGCTAGGTCAAGGTCTAGGATTAGGGTTATGGCTAGAATGAGTGCAAGGATTAGCACTAGGGCTGAGAATAGGGCTAGTGTTAGGGTGAGAGCAAGGTATAGATTTAGGAGTAGGGTTAGAGTACAGGTGGAGCTAGAGTTAGGGTGAGGGTTAGGGCTCGGGGTAGGGTTAGGGCTAGAACTATTGCTAAGGCTTTGGCTAGGACTAGGGCTACGGCTAGGGTTAGGGCTAGGGCTAGGGCTAGGGCTAGGGTTAGGGTTAGGGTTAGGGTTAGGGTTAGGGTTAGGTTTAGGGTTAGGTTTAGATTTAGGTTTAGGGTTATGGCTACTGTTAGGTTTCGAACTAGGGCTATGGCTAGGATTAGTGGGAGGGTTAGGGCTAGGGTTAGATTAGGGCTTAGGCCAGGACTAGGGTTAGGGTTAGGGTTAAATTCAGAGCTAGGACTAGGTTTAGGGTTAGAGTTAGGTTAGGGTGAGAGGGTTAGGGCTAGGGTTAGGGTTTGAGTTAGGGTCAGGGCTAGGGTTAGGATCAGTATTAGGGTAGGGCTAGAGTTAGGGTTAGGGTTACAATTAGGTTTAGAGTTAGAGTTAGGGTTGGGGTTGTTGCTAGGCGTAGGGTTAGGGCTAGAACTAGGGCTAGGGTTAGGGTTAGGACTAAAGCTTAGGCTAGGGCTAGGTTTAGTGTTAGGTTTAGGGATAGGCTTAGGGTTAGGGTTAGTGTTACTTTAGGGCTGGGGCTAGGGCTAAGTATAGGGTTATAGTTACGTTATGGTTAGGATTAGTGTTAGGGTTAGAGTTAGGGTTAGGGTTTGAGTAAGGGTTAGAACTAGAGTTATGGTGAGGGTTAGGGCTAGCAGTATGGTTAGGGCTAGAACTAGATCTAGGGCTAGGGTTAGGGTTAGGGTTAGGGCTAGGGTTAGGGTTAGGGCTAGGGCTAGGGTTAGGATTAGGGTTATGTTTAGGGCTGTGGTAGGGTTAGTGTTAGTGTTAGATTTAGAACTAGGGCTAGGTTTAGGGTTTGGCTAGGGCTAGTATTTGGGTTAGCATTAGATTAGGGTTAGAGATAGGGTTAGGGCTCTTGTTAGGGTTGTGCTTAGGGTATGGCTTTGGGTTAAAACTGGAGCTATGGTTAGGCTTTGGGTTGCAATTAGGTTTAGAGATAGGTTTAAGATTACAGATAGAGGTAAGGGTAGGGTTATAACTTGAGCTATGGCTAGGGCTAGGGCCAGTGCTTGGGCCAGGACTAGGGTTAGGGTTAGGGTTAGGGCTAGGGCTATGGCTAGAATTAGGGATAGTATTATGGTTAGGATTAGGGTTAGTATTAGGGCTAGTGTTAGTGTTAGGTTTAGGCTTAGAGTAAGGGTTAAAGTTAGAGTTAGGGTCAGGGTTAGGGTTAGGGCTAGGGTTAGGTTTGGCAAATCTAAACAAAGAAAGAAAGGAACAAATTTCAATAGCAAGTATGAAGGATAAAACAGGGGACATTAAAATGGACCATAATGAAATAAAAAGGATAATTACACAGTACTACAAAGGCCTGTATTCCAATGAATTCAACAGCTAGGAAGACATGGAAAATTATTTGGAAAAACAATCCCACCCTAGACCATCCAGATGGAAGTCAAGAATCTCAACAGACCATTAGCAATAGAATAAATAGAAAAGGTTATCAAGGGATTACCAACAACAACAAAAAATCCCCTGGACCAGATGGCTTCACAGGAGTATTATACCAAGCATTCAGGGAAGAACTGACCCCAATCCTACACAAACTCTTCCAAAACCCAGAAAAAAAGACAGCATACTCCCGAACTCCTTCTATAAAGCTGGTATAACCCTGACACCGAAATCGGGCAGGGGTACAACAAGAATCGAGAACTACAGACCACTATCCCTAATGAACATAGATGCAAAAGTCCTTAACAAAGATTGGCCAATAGAATACAAAAGGATATAAAACAAATAATTCACCATGACCAAGTGGATTCATACCAGGGATGCGGGGTGGTTCAACATATGAAAGACCATTAGTATTTGTTACATTGACATGAAAAATTATAAGAAACACATGATACTATCGATAAATGCAGAAAAAAGCATTTGACATGTGACACCAATTCCTGTTTAAGAAACTCAAGAAGATAGGAATGGAAGGAAACTTCCTCAATACAATCAATACCAGCTATATATGAACCACCAACAGCCAACTTGGTAGTCAATGGAGAAAAGATGAAAACAGTCAGGTAGCGGGGGAACAGGACACTAACCTACCCAAGGGGAGGTGTTGTCTATATCTGCACAGGGAGAGGGGGACCAGACTTCAACCCGGTGTGCCAAGACATGAATGCAACATACTGGTATGAAGCTGGGAACCAATAGAGAGGCCTCAGGGGTTGGCCACAATCTCACCTAAGTGGACAGACATCCCTCCCACTCCGAAGAATTCACTTCAGAGGACAGCACTGAAGCTATAGCCAAGGAAGAGGAACTTGTCTTATCAGAGCACACAGGAGCAAACAAAGTGGGGAGGGAAAGAGAGTGGAGCATGTCCTGGCCCACCAAGCCCTAAGGATGATATTCCTGCTCAGAGCAGTCAATGCACAGAGAAGACCATAGGGCCGGCTCCACCAGGAGACATGACATCCCTCAGTGACATAGCACTATGGGGACAACACTGGAGACACAGAATTATGCCCGATTTGACCCCGCCACACCGAGGCAAAACAATAAGGGCATGGAACAGGACAGCAAGGAGAACAAAGCAATAAAGTCTCCATGGAATACAAAAATAGACTGTGTGGCCAGGGCATGGCACCCTCTCAGACTAGACCAGAAAACACACGTAAAGGTCAACAAACAGATCTTGGATTATTTATAGGCTTTTCTTTTTTTGTCATTGGTTTTTGTTGTTTTGTTTTCTTTTGTTGCTTTGTTTTGCTCTGTCTTGTTTTTGTGTTTCTTATTATTGTCTCTGCATGTCTATCTAGATAAGATATGCGGGATAAACAATCTGAAGTAGAAAACAATGGGACTGACAATTCCCATAGTGATACCAGAAGGGGAAGAGGTAGGTGGGAGGAGAAAGGGGAAACTGATCACAATGATTTATCTATAACCCTCTCTCAGAGAGACAGACAATAGAAAAGTGGGTGGAGGGAGACATCAGTCAGTATAAGACATGAAATAATAATAATACTTTATAAATTATCAAGGGTTCATGAGGGAGGATAGGGTCAAGAGGGGACTGCTAAGAATCTGCTGCTACCCAGGGTTCATGAGAAGCTGCTACCCAGGGCTCATGAAGTACAATGCTGTCTGTGTGATAACATTATATCTATCCACCTTCAAGGAAATTTAATCAAACCAACTATTATTAAAATTTATGTGCCAACTACAAAATCTAGTGATAAAGATATTGAATAATGCTACCAACAACTTCAGTTGGAAATTGATCAAACACGCAATGAAGATGCATGGATAATTATTGGTGACTGGCAAAAGTTGGAAACCAAGAGAAAGTAACAGTATTTGGAAAATATGATCTTGTTAATAGAAATGAAGCTGGTGATCACATGATAGAATTTTGCAAAACCAACAGCTTGTTATCAACAAATATTTTTTTCCAAACAACACATAAGGAGACTATGCACGTGGACTTTTCCAGATTGAACACAGAGAAATCAAATTTACTACATCTATGGGAAAAGTCACTAGAGAAGCTCAATATCAGCACCTAAAAAGAGACCAGGGGCTTACTGTGAAACAAATCATCAATTTCTCATAGGTAAGCTAAAGGAAGTTAAACAAGTCCATGAGAACCTAAATACAACTTTGAGTCTAGCCCACCTATGTTAGTCCAGGTTGACTAGAGAAACAAACTCATAGACACTCATGTGTGTATGAGGGAACTTTATATCAAAGAATAATTGTATATTAAGAAAACATTCCAGCCCAGCCCAGTTCAAGTCCTTAAGACTAGCCCAGATATCTGATGTTAGTCCATTCATTCTCCTTCAAATTCACACAGTCCTGCAATGATGCTGAATGTAGAAAGATCACAGCCCAGTGGAAAGTCTTTTGGATCCAGTGGCGGTGGAAGCATCTCAGTGTTGGATGAGTCTCCACGGGGCTCCTTCAGCTCCAGGGCTCTGGCTCCATCAGGGTAGCTTCATGCGGCTTGTAAACAGGAATGTCTCCCAGGGGGAAAGTGTATCTGGGCCCCAGTGAGCTATTTATCACCATTGAGCCTCCAAATCAGGTCATTAACTTAAGTCCTGATTGACAGGCTAGACTCCACCACTTCCTCAAGTTGACAGTAGATTATGTACCTGCTACACCACCTGAATTTCAAGAACACCTCAAGAATGGATTTGATGCATTGACCATTAATGACATAAGATCTGATGAGATGTGAGAGGACATCAGGACAATAATTCATGAAGTAAACAAAAAGGTCATTAAGACAAGAAAGAAAGAAAAGATCAAAGAAGAGATTCTGGTGATAAAGTAGAGGGGCAGAAAAAAGAGGAAGGCCCTTCGTAAAATGGATTGATATAGTGGCTGTAACAATGGGGTGAAACATAGAACAATTATGAGATTGCCACGGGATGGGGCAGTGTTTTTTTCTGTTGTATATAGGTTTGCTATATGAGTTGAAATTGACTTTTAAGGCAACTAACAAAAACAACAAAGATGGTGGGCAGGTTTCCCTGGAGCTTCTAGGTTAAAATAGACTAAAAAGAAAGCTTGGCAATCTACTTCTGAAAATGAGTCAATGAAATAACTATGAATCATAATGATCTGATCTCTAACCTGTTTTGAAGATGTACAGGACCAAGTAACGTCCCTTCAACATATATTTTCCATAAGTTAGGGTCAATTGCACACAACAAAAAGAGCACAAGAAAATTAATATGTTTGGATTCTGCAGTCTGACTTTCAAGCAAAACACATTATTTTAAAAATAGATACCTCTCTAATATTATTGTATTCAATAATTTAACAAGAAAACTAGTGGCACATACAAGACCAGATAGATGTTAATGGTTTTGAGAATATAAAGAGGTTATGATATACAGTTCTTAACTTTTTCTGTTTTTTTATTGTTGAAAGTATACATATTTTCCAATTTAATGATTTTCACATATGTAATCTATTGACATAAACTACATAAATTATGTCATGCAGCTATCATCAGTATCCATTGCCAAATTTTCATCACAATAAATGGAAATGAAGTCCCTCATTCATTCTTTCATCTTCTTTCTTGGCCGTGGTTTGTTGTTGTTTTTATTATTAATTGTCTTCAAATTGCCTTTGACTTATGAAAACACCATAAAAACAATGTTTGGCATCATAGCAACACAAAAGCCTAAACTGACAGATGGGTTAGAAACTGACAGATGATTCACACTCAAATGCCCCACATGGAAGGTGAAAATTTTACCACTCCATCACAAATAGCATCTAACGACCTTACAACTGACTTTAAATTTTACCCCATGAGAGAACAAGTTTATTTTTTTAACCTTTTTGTTGTTGTTGTTGTTGTTGTCGTCGTCACTGTTTTCTTTGTCTGATCTTTCTTGAAGCCCTCTCTGACTCTGATGCTGAGGGAAATTAATTTTAAATATAACTAAGCCCATGATAGCCCAAATAGTTCCTTCTGGTTTAGAGACCTAAAAAATTAATTTGATGCATTAAACACTAATGACAAAAGATAAGACCAGTTGTGGGATGGCTTCAAGTGCATCATAGAAGAAGAAAGCAATTATTATAAAAGAATAGAAAGAAAAGATTAGAATTGATATCATAAGAGACTCTAAAACTTGCTCTAGAACATAGAATAGGTAAAGTGAATGGAATAAATGATTAAGTAAAAGAAGTAGACAGAATATTTCAAAAGATGGATTTTGGAGACAAACTAAAATATGAAATTTACAAAGAGCTGGGGATAGAAAATTTAAAAAGATGAAAATAGAATTCCTCAAATTGAAAAAACTGAAGAAAATTTGAAGCTATGGACAAAATACTAAACAACACAAAAAGTATCAATAGAAGATGGAAGAAATGTAAAGATTCACTGTATTCTTCAATCCCTCTCAGAAAGGTTGGTCTTGGTCTTGGTAAACTGTTTCTGGAAGTAGCATACAATAAAGAACTTAGCCATGCTTCAAAATTTGGATGCAATATTGGAAGTGCTCATTTGCCCATGCCAAGAAGTCTGGAAGAAAGCTACCTGGCTAATCAACTGGACAAGATCCATATCTGTATACATTCCCAAAAAAGGTGATCCAACAGAATGTGAAAATTATTGAACATATCATTAATATCAATGCGCATAAAATTGGCTGAAGATAATTTAAATGTATAGGAAATAGTAATGCCAGATAACAATGTTATCAACCAATTTTGGAGTCTCTATTCTGAGCATTTATAATTATATCTTTCAAACTATCAACAAATCCCACTTGATTTTAGATTTTCAGAAGCTGCCTTGCTGTTTTACTGTGCTTTCTCAATGGTGCATAACATATGGGCTTGAAAAAAAAATCCAGAAAGACAAATGGAGTAGAAACTGCCTCAGGCTTTGAACAGCTTCAAAGTTAATAGCACCCCCACCCCCACACACAAACACACACACTCAACACCCTGTTTGACAAACAAATCTCCTGGAACACCAATATGGATATGATTGGATTCTCTAACACCATCAAACATGCTTTATTTTGCGTTTTTATCATATAATACAAAGCTAACTTTAGTTTTTTGAAATTTTAGTTTGTTTTGCTTTAGTTCTGTTGAGTGAACTGTTCAATGATTGGTAGTTGAAAAAGTATATTAAAGTGGGTGAAAAATCTGTGTAAGACATCAGAATATATAGATTATTTCAGCAGTGAGGAACTTCAGGAGCATGAAATCTCATTAATTAAATTGCTTTTCAAATAAATTCTAGGCCCACTGTCACCTGACAAAGATAAATGAGGCTCAGAATAGATTTCAGTTTCCCTGAGTATGCTTGCCTTTATATGTTGACTTCTACGTACAAGAACTTAAATTTAAAAAAACAAACAAAAATCTTTATGCCCTTAATACTATATTTCTTACTTGTTATTTTGTTAGTACAATTTCATCAGAAGATTTAAAATATTAGAACTTTCATGGTAAAACTGAAGGACAGATACACTCAATGCTCTAACCTTTAGGGGCATAGGTGCAATTTTGCACATTTTATTCTACCTAGGCACCCAACCAAGGAAAGACATCCAAGTGAGAATCTACATATTAATACAATTTGGAGACAATATTGTGTTATGCAAATATGAATGATTTTAAGTATACTCCTATATAAAGTCACACAAGTATAAACTATGCACTTATAAAGACTATATATAGTTTACCTTTCTGTTCCTAAAAGCAATCATTGTAAGCACTCTATGTTAGGCAATAACTAATAAGCACTTTCAGTGTATTAACTCATTTAGAGCTCACAACCACTTCACCTCATTTTGCAAACAGGTTTATAGAGCCCAAATAACTTTCCAAGAATAATTAGTTACCATGTACTAGTGTAAAAGTTGGTTTTTTGACCTATTTGAGTCCATGATCATTGCCCTATGCACTGCTCTTTATTTCATATAAACAAATTGAGAGAGGGTACTAAAATGAACAGCTTTAATAAGATTATGCTATCTATATGATTATTGCTAGAGACCGATCACTTTAAAATGAAACTTTATGTTTTCTTTAAAAGGTAAAAAACATTTCCTAGAGTAAGTTTTATTTAAAAAAATTCTTTAATACAAGCCCAGAGGCAATATACAAGGAAAATATGAAATTCACTAAGAACTAAAGAAGGATTCTTGACAAGGTAAAATATGATGCTATTTCAAATAATATTTTTCAAAAGCTGTATCCTCATAAGAACATGTTATACAACAAATGTTCATGATATGAAACCCATTTTTTTAAAAAGCCAAATTAAGTGTCATCATATTGATGCCAACTCATGAAATCCATGTGTGTCAGAGTAGAGCTGTATTTCATAGGGTTTCTGATAGCTGACTTTTCTATATAGATTGCCAGGCCCTTCACCCAAGAAAGTTCTGAGTGGACTCAAATCTTCAATCTTTTAGTCAGAAGTCGAACACATTAACTATTTACACCACTTTATAAAGACAGAGGTAAAATATTTGTCAGTCTTACATTAACAAACCATATGAAATAACTATATGTGTGTATTTAGAGATAGAAATATGTGATTGTCATTACAACTTCAGTATTTGTTTCATACAGAATCACAAATCAAACAATAGCAATATGTCATCAACTTGTTGAAGTGAAAATGACTTTACATTGCTTCTGAAAACCTGTTCCAAAATTCAGGGCTAAAAAATCATTTGAATGGATGTTAAAAATAGGGATTTCCAGGAAAATCATCATGAGATAACGGTAACTGCATCATGAACTCTGTGGGTTATGACCAGATTTGGGGATGGCAAGATGGGGTTCTGGAGAGAGCAGCGGGGCTGTGCAGCATCCCTGGGATATGTACCAGTGCGTGGGAAAATATTCCCCGAGGCATTGACCTGCCTTGCCCATCTTGCACTCAGCTGAACTGCAGCAGTGTATGGCCTAGTCCTGGGGCCAGATCTGCCTGCATCAACTGCCCAGACACTTGTGGCCCACAACTCTCCCCACACCACTTCCACCTCTTCTCAGCCACACCCACACCCAGCACCACCAAGGTCACTGCTGGACTCACAATCCTGCCCCAGCCACCACCACTGCCTCTCAGCTCATGGTTCTACCCACTGCCCACTGTTGCTGCTTAACGGGACTCGGCTCCACCCCTACCTTCATCCACAGATTAGATGCTGCACCCCTCTACCTGCTGCCACCACTTCAAGGTCCACAGCCCTACACACCATGACCACTTCACAGTTCATGACTCTGCCTAAAGCATCAGCTCTTGCAGCCAGAAGTCCACACCTTAGTGCTGTATGCGTCCCTCCTGCCCCAGTGCTAAACAGGTCACCCACTAGCAAACCCCAGTGCTGTACATGTTCCTCATACCGGCACTCAATGCCATGCACAATCCAGGGCCCTTGCTTTGCAACAGCCAGTGAAACAGCCTGCCCTGTGCCACCCCTGCTGTGCAAGATTCCCCCAGCTCATACTGTGTGGCAGCAGCACCCGAAGTACTGACCAAAGAGAGAATCCCAGCTGCCTAGGGAGAGAGTAAAACCCCAGTGAGATACAGACACAACAGGATCACACAACGAAGTTGGTTCTAGATTGTCCTTAAAGATCATCCATACTAGCCTCTTAGAAAGAGTTCACAGGGTTTCTGGACTCCCAAATGGCACCAACCTCCAGCAAAATGCCACACACACAACTCACATCAACAGCCATTACAAGAAAGCAAGAGAAACAAAACACAATGTACCTAGGGATGTGCATAGAAGAGGCAGACTTTGGACTGAAACAGAAAGAAATCTTCAGTACACTGCTTAAAGTCAATGAGGAATGAGGGAGTCAATACTGAAAAGTATGAACAAGAGAGAGGATAGAGTCCACCTGCCAAAGGGAAATACAAGACTTAAGAGGAAATGCAGCAGCAGCAGAGCAAACAGTAAAAGATCTGACAACCAGACTGGAAGAGATGGAGAGTAGTATTAGTGACCTCAAAGCTAGTCAAGCAGAATTTGACAAATGTGAAAGACAAGCCAAAGAAGCTGAAGAAAACCTGAGAATATGAGTGATGCTAAGAAGAGGAACGATATTGGAATAATTGAGTTGATGGAGTAAGACATAATGAAAAAAATCAACAGCCAAGATAGTAAGGGAATTCCTGGAAGAAAGCATCCACAAATTAATGAACGAGAATCAGACAATTATCCAGGAAGCAGAGAGGACATCACTTAGCTAGAAGCCCAAGAAGAACGCACTAAGGGACATACTAAGTCGTAAAGCTATCCAACTTTAAGGAAAAGGCGAAAATCCTAAGAGCAGCTAGAGGAAAAAATGCAGTCACTTATAAGG
>NW_022103947.1:776794-780829 GCF_000313985.2 Echinops telfairi
ACTCCACGTCGGCATGTTGCATTCACATCTTGGAGCACTGGGTTGAAATCTGGTCCCTCTTTCCCTGTGGAGATATAAACAATACCCTCCCTTTCGGGGTGTTACTGCTCTGTGCCCCCACCACCCATTTCTTTTTATTATTTTTTTTTCCTTTCCCCACCTCCTTTTTAGTTGTCTACCATGCATGTCCCTGTATTTGATCTGGTCCCTGCCATATTACCTGTTCCTCACCCTAGGAATGTTTGTATACAGTAGCTTTATCCCTATGCCCCTTTTGAATTTTTTTTAAAAGCTTATCTCAGTGGACTTTTGTGCTTGACTTACTTCGCTTAGCATGATTTCCTAGACCAGAGGGTGTACACTAGTAGATATTGGAACTGGAAACACCGGAAATCCAGGGTGGATGATCCCTTCAGCACCAGTGGTGTGAGTGGTGGTACTGAGAGCGTAGAGGGAGAGTGGGTTGGAAAGAGGGAACCGATTACATGGAACTATATGTGACCTCCGCCCTGGGGGATGGACAACAGAAAAGTGGGTGAAGGGAGACCTCAAACAGGGAAAGATATGACTAAATAATAATTTATAAATTATCAAGGGTTCATGAGGGAGGGGGAGTGGGGAGGGAGGGAAAAAAAAAGAGGACCTGATGCCAGGAGCTTCAGTGGAGAGCAAATGTTTTGAGAATGATGAGGGCAATGAATGTACAAATATGCTTTACACAATTGGTGTATGTATGGATTCTGATAAGAGTTTTATGATCCCCTAATAAAACTATTAAATAAACAAATAGATGAATAAATAAATAAACGACAAAGGCTGGCAGACTAGATTAGGAAACAAAATCCAGCAATCTGTTGTTTACACAAAACACATCTCAAAATAACAGACAAATACAGGTTGAGGATCAAAAATTGGTGGAAGGAATGCCAGGCTAAATTACAACCTAAAAAAAGCAGGAGTTGCAATTTTTATCTCAGGAAAATTTGATTTCAACATACAAGGCATAACAAGGGATAAGTATGGGCACTTTACAATGCTTAAGGAACTAGTAAACCAAGAGCCAGTGAGCATAGTAAACATATATGTGCCCAATGAGAGACCAGTGAAATTCATCAATGAAATCCTCCAACGGATGAAAAATGAAATCATGAAGTCAACAATCATAGTAGGAGACTTCAATGCACTGCTCTCTGAGAAGGATAGATCAGTGGGAAAGAAGCTCAACAAGGAAGCTACAGAACCAAATTCTATAATTAGTCAACTGGACCTAAGAGACATATTCAGAACTCTCCACCCAACTGCAAAAAACTTCACATTCTTTTCAAGCTTATGTAGTAAATATTTTAAAAGAGACCACAATCTAGGACAGAAGACAAGTTTTAGCTAATTCAAACATATAGAGGCCACTCAGACTTTCTTCTCTAACCACTAAACCATAAAGCTGGAAGTCAACATAAGAAAAGTCAATAAAACAAGTGCATATACTTGGAAAATGAATAATTTACTTCTCCAAAAGGAGTGTAAATTAGACCAAGAAAGAGATGAAATCAGGAAGTTTCTAGAAAACAATGAGAATGAGAATGCATCATACCTAAATCTATGGGATATAGTAAAGACAATTATTAGAGAATACTTGATAATGATAAATGCTCATATAAAGAAAGAAGAGAGGCTTATGGTGGATAATCTCTCACACAACTTCAACAGTTGGAACAAGGTCAACAGAATAATCCTTCTAATAGCAATAGAAAAGAAATTATAAAAATCAGGACAGAGATCAATGAGTGGGAAAATGAAAGAATGATGGAGAAAATTAATGAAGCTAAAAATTGGTTCTTTGAACGGATTAAAAGAATTGACAAGCTGTTGACAAATCTAACCAAAGACTGGAAGGAGCAGACCTCAATACCCACCTTCTGGGATGAAGCAGGGGGAAATTAAAATAGACTCCAATGAAATTAAAAGAGTAGTTTCACAGTACTATGAAGGGCTGAGTTCCAAAGAATACAAGTTGGTAGACCTTGACAAATACCTGGAAAAACAAATCCTCCACAGATTATCCCACATAGACATCAAGAACTTAAACAGACCCATAGCTAAAGAAGAAATAGATAAGGTTATTAAGAAACTCCCAACTAAAAAGATCTCTGACCCAAATGGCTTCACAGGAGAATACTACCAAGAATTAAAGGAAGAGCTGACACCAATGCTACACAAGCTCTTCCAGAACAAAGAAAAGGACAGTAAACTCCTAAACACATTCTATGAAACTAGTATAACACTGATACCAAACACGGTCAAGGATCCCACAAGAAGAGAGAACTACAGGCTGATATCTATAATGAACATAGATGCCAAAATCCTTAACAAGATTTTGGCCAATAGAATACAGAAGTATATAAAAATAATAACCCATCCTAACCAAGTGGGATTCACAGCAGGGATACAGGGTTGGTCTTACATGAGAAAATCCATTAACATCATCCACCACATAGAGAAGAAAAAGGACAAGAACCACATGATATTATCAATATACACAGAAATAGCATTTGACAACATTCAATGCCCGTTCTTAATTAAGACACTTAAGAATCTAGGACTAGAAAGAAATGTCAATATAATTTAAGCTATATATAAAATACAACAGCCAGCGTTACAATCAATGGAACCAGACAAAGATGCCCCTTGTGCCAAGTTTTATTCAATGTAGCCCTGGAGGTCCTAGCTAATAACATAAGGCAACAGAAAGATTTCAGATATGAACTGAAATTATCATTATTTGCAGATGATATGATTGTATATATTAAGAACCCAAAATCTCCGCAATAGAATTGCTGGAAGCAATAGAGGAATATGGTAGATTGGCAGAATACAAGATCAACAAGCAGAAGTCAATTGGATTGCTATATACAACTGATGGCACTATGTAAAAAGAGATTGAGAAGGTACTACCCTTAACAATTATCAAGCATAAAGTGAAATATCTAGGAATATACCTAACCAAAACCCAAAAGATCTGTACAAGGAAAACTATAAAACATTAGTACAAGAAACGAAAAGTGACCTTCACAAATGGGAAAAACATATCCCATGCTTGTTCATCGGTAGACTCAATATTGTAAGATGTCCATCTTACCTAAGGTACTATATAGGTTCAGTACAATCCTGATACAAATAACAGCATTATTTTCCAAAGAAATGGAAGAACTGACTAGCAACTTCATATAGAAAGGGAAGAAACCCAGAATTGAAAAAGAACTCTCCACAAAAAAGAATAAAGCTTGGTTGTGTGTTGGGGTGAGGGTGGGAGCAGGGCATTACCTGACTTGAAAACTTATTATACAGCCACAGTTGTCAAAACAGCATGGTACTTGTATAATGATAGATACTTGAACTAATGAATAAAACAGAAAATCCAGAAATAAAAACAGCAGAATACAGACAACTGATTTTTGATAAGTCCCCCACCCCCGCAACAAAAAATTATATGGCAATCAGATGCCCTTTTTAACAAATCATTAAAACTGGATGTCGACCTGCAGAAGATTAAACCAAGACCTTTACCTCATTTCATACACAAGGATAAATTCAAGGTGGATCCCATATCTCTTTACGTAAATCCCCAAACTGTCAGACTCACCAACAAAAATAGGAAAAAATTATGAGCCTTAACACAAGGATTATATGTACTATTAGCAATAATGAATGATGCTCACCAGAGGAAGAGGACATAGACGTGTAGGACATACTAAAAATAAAACACTTATGCGCATCAAAAAACTTCATCAAGAGAGTAATTAGAGAGCATACATATTGAGAAAATATGTTCAGTAATGACTTATCAAGCAAATGTCTTATTTCTAAATATCTACAGAACCCTGCAACTTTACAATAAGAAAAAAAAGAATAGCCCACTGAGGAGCTGGGCAAAAAGGTTGAACAAAGATACACAAAGGAGGAGACCCGAAAGGTCATTGAACATATGAGAAAATGCTCCCAATCATTAGCAATCCAGGAAATTCAAATCAAAACCAC
>NW_022103947.1:781532-785799 GCF_000313985.2 Echinops telfairi
AAAAAGGGAATGGGAAATGGGAAAACAGGGCACTAATCCACCCAAGGAGAGGATATTGTTTATGTCTCCTCAGGAAGGAGAGAGGGTGAGAGTTATCCTCATTCCAGTGCTCCAAGTCTTGAGGGCAATGCTCCTGCTTGAAGCAACTCATCTGCAGTGAGGACTGCAGAGCTGGCTCCAGCTCAAGAAATGATAACCGCTACCTAGATGAAAGTGCTACAGAGGACAACACTGAAGATAGTTGGAAGACACTGAGTAACATATATTAGAGTGACTCCACAGAAATCAGCACAGGAGAATTACTAAAAGGGATTTTGCACACTGCCAGGTCGCAGAAGTAGCATCATAAAGATAAGTAGTCACAGATCCACTAGGTTTTGAGGAGCTGGGGGCTTTTGGCTTACCACAGTGGAGGCTGGCTAGGGTTTGACCTTAGCCCCGTCACCGCCTCAGCTGGAGCAGAGATCATTTGGGGCCTGCTCAGGGGCTTTATCTCAACACAGGCACAGCTTGCTGCTGCCCAAAGCCAGGAATTAAACCCCTCCAGCCCAGCAGTCAGGGACTGGGGCACAGCTATATTATTAATTTTGTTTCCCTCACTTCTCTCCATCGCCCCACAATCTTAGCGGGCTTAATTTTTTTCTTTTTCGGTTCCCTTTTCTCTTATGCCACTGCTGACCTCCAGACCACTCCCGTTAGCATAAAGCATTTTGTCTGCCCTCCACCCAGCTGGGAGTGCTCCACCCTTGGCAGCATAACCCAAGGCTTGGGAAAGCACACCCACCCTCTGCCAAGGGATATGTCGCCCAAATTCTTCCGGGGAAATTCGGTCCACCAGCACTCTGCAGTGCATGACACTTGGCTGAGAAATCCCGCCGACTTCTTTTAGGGGAAATCCTGCCTGTGTGGCTGGGGGAGCTCCTATCCATCCTTTGTGGTCCCACATGACTGAGGAAACTTCCTCCCACCTGCTATAGTGCCTTACATGGCCTAAGGGACCTCATCCAACACTCACCAACCTTTCACACTGCTGCAGGAGCCTCTGCCCAACCTCCGCAGTGATCTACCTGACCAGGGCAATTCGGCCCACCATTAGAGGTGCTCTAAGCCAAAGCAGATAACCCACCAGCCTTCTGTTGCACTCCCATTGCAACGGGCACCCCCACAGGTCCTCTGTGGTGCCCCAAGCCAGCGTGGGCCACACCATTACAGCTACTTGCGAGATCACCCAGTATAACACCATTCTTGTGGGTCCACAACAACACAACCACGGTCCCCTGAGAGGACCATTGAACTTGCCCTCCAAATAATAGCATACTGGTTGACTAGGGAAAGAGTGAAGCCACAGGAGGATAAAGTGGTATGCCAATTCCATAGTAAAATTAGATGCAGGCAATTTGAAGAAGCATTCCTACGAGTCTTCCTATGAGCATTCCAGTGTTCTTCGACTCCCTGGAAAATGGCACCTGGCTCCTCTAAAACAATTCAATGCAAACAGCAATCAGGCCAAATGTTCTCAATGAAATAACAGGAGAAATGAAAGGCAGTAGCAGAATATGTTCTGAAAATAACGGGTATAGAAGAAGCAGACATTGATTTGCCACAGAATTTTTCAGAATGCTGCTTGGAGTCATACAGGATATGCAGGAAACAATACAGAGAAAGGACGAAAGGATAGAGAAGATAAAGTCCATACACAAAAGGGAAATTCAACAGCTTGGGGACAAGATAACAAAAACCGGAAGCAGACTCATGGATTTCGCCAATTGACTGGAGGAGGCAGGGAACCACACCAGAGACCTAGAGGACAGTCAAGCAGACTTTAACAAGCACGAACAAAAATCTAATAAAATCATCAGAGAAGCTAAAGAAAACCTAAGAGCTACATCTGATGCTATGAAGAGGAACAACATCAGAATAATTGGATTACTGGAAGAAGATGCAACAAAGAAGTCATCTGCAACAATGGTGAGAGAAATCTTGAGAAAAAACTTCCTCAGCTTAATCAGTGAAAACCAGGCAACCATTCAGGAGGCTGAAAGAACACCAGCTAGACTGAATCCCAAGAAGAAGTCACCAAGGCACATAATAGTTAAACTATCTAACCTTGAGGAAAAGGAGAAAATCATGAGAGCAGCTAGGGAAAAATAATCAATCACATATAAAGTTTCCCAATTAAGAATATTCTCAGACCTATCAGCGGATACTATGAAGAAGAGGAGAGAGTGGAGTAACATATTCCATAATTGAAGGTAAATAATGCAAATCCAAAAATACTCTACCCAGCAAAATGATCTAACAAGATAGACAAAGAAATAAGAGTCTTCCTAGACGAGGAAAAATTCAAAGAATACATTAGAAGATCCTTGCTGACCCAGTATGGGCAGAAGAACAGCACTCACCAAGCATAACTAAGAGACCACCACATAGAACAACCTCACCCAGAGGGCAAAAAAGAGAAGACAACCCCCAAGATAGCATTGGCTTACGGGTGGAAAGAAGTAAAAAATGAATCACCCACACACATGCACAACATACTGATAAGAAAAGGAGGTAGAAAAACACCCAACACAAAAGGTATAAGATGACATCACAGAGTCATGAGAACTATAAGAACCACATGATAATATTGATAAATGTGGAGAAAGCATTTGACAAAATACAACACTAATTCCTATTTAAGACACCTGAGAAGATAGGAATGGAAGGAAAATTCCTCAAGATAATACAAACTACATATGAAAACCAACAGCCAACGTGTTAGTCAGTGGGGAAAAGACAAACACAATCCCACTGAAAAAGGGGACCAGACAAGGATGCCCCTCATTCTCACTCTTATTTCAATCGTACTGGAGGTTTTAGACAACAGCATAACGCAAAGAAAAGACATCAAGGTAATTGCCTGGGGAAGCAAGAGGTGAAACTATCATTTTTTGCATATGATGTGATTTTATATAGGGAAAAATCCTAAAAGCTCCACAAGGGGACTATCGGAAGCAATAGAGGAGTTTGGCAGAGTGGCAGGGTACAAGATCAACAAACAGATATGGATTGGACTGCTATACACATCGGATAAAACCACAGAAGAGGAGATCAAAAAGGTCATACCCTTCACAATAGCTAAGCACAAATTCAAATATGTAGGGATATACCTGACTAAAAGAACAAAAGATTTATATGAGGAAAACTACAGAACACTATTATAAGAACCAAGAGTGACCTTAACAAATGGAAGAATATCCCATGCTCATGGATTGGAAGACTCAATATAGTGAAGATGTCAGTTCAGCCCAAGGCACTATATAAGTTCAATGCAATCCTGATACAATTACCCTTATCTTTCTTCAAAGAAATGGGTAAACTGATTACCAACTTCATATAGAGAGTGATGAAGCTCAGAATTAGCAGAGAACTCCTCAAGAAGAAGGACACAGTGGGAAGGCTTGCTTTACCTGACTTTAGCACATACTATACAGCCACAGTGGTCAAAACCTCATGGTATTTGTATAATACAAATACTCAGACCAATGGAAAAGAACTGAAAACCCAGAAATAAAAGCAGCAGCATACAGACAACTAATCTTTGATATGGGCCAAAAAATATCCAATGGGAAGCAGCTGCCCTCTTTCACAAGTGGTGCTGGATAAAATGGATATCTACCTACAGAAAAATGAAGCAAGACCCTTATCTCACTCCATGCACAAGAATAAACTCAAGGTAGGTCACAGATCTCAAGGTAAAACCCTCAACTATTACGGCCATCAATGAGGGAATTGGCCAACCTGAGAACCTTGGCACAAAGAATACATAGGGTATCCAAAATAGGGAAGAACACAAACACGGATGAGTAACAAATTGATGAGTGTGATATACTGAAGATAAAACACCTGTCTACATCGAAAGAATTCACCAAGAGAGTAATAAGAGAGCCCACCAACTGGGAAAACATCGTTAGCAATGACATATCAGACAAAGGCCTTATTAAAATATGCAATACTCTGCTAGTTTCCGAAAAGAAAAAAATTAATTGCACACCGAGGAGGTGGGAAAAAGACCTGAAGAGAAGTTTCAGAAGGGCAGAAATCCGAATGGCCAATAAACATATGAGAAAATTTCCATGATCATTAGCCTTAAGAGAAATGCAAATTAAAACAACTATGAGATACCACCTAACACCCTCAAAGATAGCTCAATTCAAAATATCAGAAAGCAACAAGTGTTGGATGGGCTTTTGAGAGATAGGAACTCTCATCCACTGCTGGTCGA
>NW_022103947.1:787887-792977 GCF_000313985.2 Echinops telfairi
GGGAGGGAGGGGAAAAGATGAGGAGCTGATACCAAGGGTTCAAGTAGAAAGCAAGTGTTTTGAAAATGATGAGGGCAACAGACGTACAAATGTGCTTGACACACAATAGACCGATGTATGGATTGTGATAAGAGTTACACAAGCCCCCAATAAAATGATTGAAAAAAAAAAAAAAAGATAGTTCGAGGAGATGGTCAGCATGACCAGGCCACATGGAGGCAAACCAAGAGGGGAGTGCTACAGACTAGCAATAGGGGCAAAGACACGAAGTCCTGAGGGATCTTGATAGCAGACATCTCACTGGTGTGGTCATTATTTGGCACTCCATGTGAGCTGGTTGGGGGATATTTACAAGGGGCCACACTGAAAGTTAAAGGGTTAGGAGTGGAGCACTAGACCTATCCAGCCTTGACTTCAGGAAGAGCAATGGAGTCTTGTAGAAGGTATGCCAAGGACTCAGACAAGGACTCAGGACTAAAAGGGTAGTAGTGCTGTTGGGTAAGCAGGTGCAGGGAGATGGATCCCCAAAAGAAAGAGGAGATGACCCAATGGATTTTATCAGGGCCTGCTTAATATTTAACAGAGAGATACTCATCTACTCAGGCCAGGACAATAGTTATACATGGAACTATTAGCATGAGCTCCTTTTTTATTTTCTCTTGCCCCCCCTTTTCTTTCTATTTTGGTGTCTATCTATGTAAGATAGGATAATCAACACCAAGGAGGTGGCAATGAGACTGAGAGGGGTGGGGCGGTGGGGCATAGGAGAGGAGAAGGACAGGGGAGAGGAGCAATAAGCCAATAATGGAAGGGACCTGGGAATAGCAAGGAATCTAAAAGTGATGGTGAGGAGGCAGTAGCGTTTCTGGTCGTGTTTGATCAACTGAAATGTGTCCAAGAGGAATTACTGTGAGGTAAATGATGGGTAACTATGATAATGGGACAGGAGAAAAGTAAAAAGAAATATGGGCAATAACAAGAAAGTAAAAATTATTTATACACGGGTATAAATATAGACAATGTGTATGTGCAAATATATAAAGACAGCTGTATACACACACACACACAACAAAGAAGCAGATGGACTTTGGGCCTCTACTTTAATTTTGCCTCAGTACAAGAATGATTTTTTCTAATAATGTGGCAATGTATGATACTCACCTTCCTGACATGATCACTTAAAACAAAATGAGTGCATAAGCAAATGTGGTGAAAAAAGCTAATTGTACCTGGCCATTAAAAGATATAGTGCCTGGGGTCTTTAAGGCTTGAAGTTAAATAAGCAGCCATCTAGCAAGGAAGCAACACAGTCCACATGGAAGAAGCACACCAACCCATATGATCAAGTGGTGTTGATGGGAATAGGTATCAGAAGTTCAAAAGCAAGCAACCTAATTTATGTGAAGGAGCATAGACAAAGTGGAGACCAAAAAACCACTTGTAAGGCAATGGGACACAAAGAAGGGCCATATAGAAGGGATGATAAATCCAGGGTGCAATATAGCACTGAAACACATAACTTTTCTCTATACCATTAATACTTCCCACTTTATTATGGTCTTAGTTGTACCTCATTAATCCTGTTAGACCTGCATAAGTTCATGTGTATAAATAAGATCATCCAATGAATGAAATCCAAGATAGATAAACCCTTCAGGAATTGTAATGGGAGTTATGATTTCCTGAGAGTACAAAAAGAGGAAGGCGGAGGGGGAATTGTTAGCAATGATGACTATATAACCCCACTCGAGGGGAACAAATAAAGGAATGGTAGGTGAACAGATACATTGGATAGTATAAAATATTGGGGGAGGAGGGTGAATAACGAGAATAATAATATGTAATATAATAGCAAGGGGTTTGGGGTGGTGGGGGAGGTAAGGGAAGGTGCAAATAAAGGAAGCTGATACCAAAGAATGCAAGAAGATAGAAAATGTTTTGATTGTGGCAACAATTGCATAATCATACTTGATCTAATTTAACTATCGATTGTTGTAATATCTGTAGGGGTCCCAATAAAATAGAAAAAATCAATTAAAAAAAAGCATATTGACAGGCTTCATTTTTGAAATACCATAGAATGCCACAGAAATACCACAAATGGATGGATTTAACAAACTGGCATTTATTTTCTGACAGTTAAGGTCGCTACAAGCCTGAATCCAGGGAGCTGACTCTAGGAAACTTCCAGTCCCTGTTGGTTCTAGGTGAAGGTCTATTTGCCGCTTCTCTTTCCTATTTCCTTGGTGATTTAGCATATACCTTGCTCCCACTCTACCTGCTAATCAGCTTTTTTTAATATCCCATACCCTACATAACACTGACTCAGTAACATAGCAAATCAACCCCAATTCTAAAAGAAAATATAATTACATGATCAAATGCCTTTCAGGCAAGAGCTATCAGAGATCAGTAATGATAGGCATTGTTTCATATCCTCTTCTGAATCCAACCTGAATCTCTGGCAGGTGCCTGTTAATAGACTGTTGCAGTTGTTGGTTGAGCAACAATTCCTGGAGCCTTGTTTATGGCTGTTTTTGTTTGTTTGTTTTTTGAGTTGAATGGTAGGTACATGTCCACCAACACCACCCCCAACAGGTTTATTGGCACAGATGGCTAATGTTTTCATTGAAATTTGGACTTCTTCCTTCAGTTCCATATGCTCATATGCGACCTCTTGAAATGGTTGAATGCCAATTAGTTTTTTTTGGTACTGTGATTCTCTGTGTTCTTTCCATCTACTTTTGTTGCTTGGTACTTCATTCAATATTTTGACTATTGCAACTCACGGATTTTTTTCTTCATTTCTTTCCGTTTAAGATAGGCTAAACATGTTTTTCCCTATTGGTTTTCTAGTTCTAGGTCTTTGTACATTTCATTATCATATTTTATTTTGTCATCTCAAGATACCCACTGAAATTTTTCTTCTGCTCTTTGATAGCATCATTTCTTCAATTTGCCTTAGCTACTCTTGTGATTAAGAGTAAGTTTCAAAGCTTCTTTTGAAATCTTCATTGATCTTTTCTTTGTTTTCTGTCCTTTTAATGGTCTTTTGCTTTCTTTCTTTATGATGTTCTTGATGTCCTCCCACAGCTCCTCATGTCTTTTGTCATTACTGTTTAATGCAACACATCTACTATTGAGAAGTTCTCAAAATTCAGGTAGGATTTACTCAAGGGCCTATTTTGGTTCTTGTGAACTTATTTTAATTTTCTTTAACTTCAACCTGAACTTACATATGAGAAAATGATGATCTGTTCCACAGTTAGATCAGTCTGGTTTTAGTAACTGATATTATTGAGTTTCTCCATGATACCTTGACACAGATTTGATTTCTGTGCATTCATCTGGAGGTGTCTATGTATATAGTTACCATTTATGATGTTGATAAAGATGTTTTCTATGAATAACTCATTGGTCCTTTAAAATTTTGTCATGTGATATCCACTTTGGTTTATTTCACTCAGATCACATTTTCCAAATACTGTTCCATCCTCTTCGTTTTCAACTTTTGCATTCCAATAACCAATAATCATCCATGTATTTGATTGTGTGTTTGATCAATTTATAACAATATGTTAGTAGAATTCTTCAAATTCTGCATCACTTTGGTTGGTGGTTGGTGTATAAATTTGAACAATAATAGAAAATATTGGTTGAATTTCCTTGTATATGGATAGCTATTATCCTGTCACAGATAATATTGTACTATAAGATAGATACTGAAATGTCATTTGAGGATGACTGCAGGATCATTCCTCTTGATTGTGTCATTCCCAGTATATAAAATCATATGATTTTCTGATTCAAAATGCACAATAACAATCCATTTCTGTTCACTAACACCTTGGATATCAATTTTTAAATGTTCCATTTTATTTTAATGACTTCCAATTTTCCTAGATTCATACTTCATACATTTCAAGTTCCAATTATTATTACTATTGTTTTTACAAAGTTAGGATAATCCAAAATAAATTTATTTTATTTTTACAAAGAGCAAGTACAGGAGCTGTTCAAAATCATGTATCCAATCAAACTGAAATGTGACTTGTACCGACTGCTGAAGTTGTCTTGATGTTTCAGAAACTTGAAATCTGTGAAGCGATTTGAATAGATTACCTTTTATAAAAATAGTAGTAGTCTTTACATGTTGAATACTGCCTAACTGGAAATGTAGGAAAAGTCAGCATTCTTTAGGTTCAAGATATCAATTTTAAATAGCAGCTGAATGTGGCCTCATGGCTCCAATTACTAATTAATGTGTTCAGCTGTTCTCATTTTGAGTTATGTCCCATCAGCAAATGAAGGTCTGGAAGACTTTACTTCCACAATCTTTACCCCATCCTCATCACTTTGGTCAACTCTACTATCAGAGGGCAGTTCTTCCTCAGTCATAGTTTAGTGCTTTCTCCCTTGAGGGGTTCATTTCTGGCACTCTTTCTGACAATATTTTGCTTCTATTCATTGGATTTTCAGCAACTGACATGCATCCATGCAATCTACAAGGTATTTAATGGTTACTTGCTCTGAAATGGACACCCAATTTCATTTTTATAGCTTGTTCTTGTCTTCAAGCTCTGTTTAAACCTGTTCACTTTGTGTGACCCTGCTGGTATTTGAAATCCCAGTGACATTGCCAGCAGCCTCACAACAACACACATCACCATAGTACAACAAACTGACAGATGAGTAGTGAATTCTAACTCACAGGGACCTAATATATGGTTTCCAGAGCTGTATATCTTTAGGGGAGCAGATAGCCTCTTCTTTCTCCCATGGAGCACCCTGTGAATTCTTAATGCATATATATGGTTAGCAGTCTGTGTTAGTCTGGGTACTTTAGAGAAATAGATCTACAGAAACTCATGTATAAGAGAGAGTTTTATATATAAAGGTTAAGTGCACATCAAGAAAAAGCATCCCAACCCAGTGCTGCCCAAGCCCACAAGTCCAACATTAACCCATATGGCCGACATCAATCCACAAAGTCCTCCTCCATCTCACAAAACACACACTATGACGCTGAATGCAGGAGGAAAGCCAAATCAGTGAACCTGTAAGCATCTCAGCACTGGCAGGGGTCTCCA
>NW_022103947.1:793945-795836 GCF_000313985.2 Echinops telfairi
ATTACAATAGTCTCTGTCTGATAGTCAAGCTGTTGGAGACCTTGCTGTGGTTAGAGCACTGGTTCTCAATCTTCCTAATGCCGTGACATTTTAATACAGTTCCTCATGTTGTGGTGACCCCCAAACATAAAATTATTTTTGTTGCTACTTCATAACTATAATGTTGCTACTGTTATGAATTGGGCGACCCCTGTGAAAGGGTCATTCGACACTCAGAGGGGTCACGGCCCACAGGGTGAGAATTGCTGAGCTAGGGGATGGTTTGAATAGGCGGGACATCTAAGCTTCTTCCATTTTTTATGGTAGTGAAATTATTTTCTCTAATACTATATTGATGAGTGTGATAGGTAGGTTTGTTGTGCCAACATGGTCAATGAACACATGTGAGATTAGTTGAAGGGCCGAGACATAAATGGCTCGGAGAGCATCGTCTATTTCTCTCTTGCTCTTTGGTCATCGGACCAGTGTGCAGCTGCCTTGCTTGTTCTGTGCCTCCGTTTGCAAGCTACACTACCTGTGGAACACCTAACCCAAGAACTGTGTCACTGTAATTTGAGGTTTCTTCAAGACCTGCTTCGCCATGCTACTGGAAGGTACATCTCTTGAGCTGGGTACTGTCATACCCTGTCATCTGGCTGACTGTTGGTGACTTGACTGCTGTTTTTTGCCTGTGGCCAGATAGCCTGAATTGCTCTATGGAGGACTACCCCGTGGCCCTCAAGACTTGAAGGACTGCCAGTGTACTAGCTGTCTCATGGAAGTGAGTTGCACTAAGTCATTTGTACTGCTTTATAGATTAGTTAACTGTTTATTTCTTATGTTATCTATCTATATAAATATATAAAAAATTATTAGTGTCCTGGTTTTGTTACTCTAGAGAACCCTGTCTAACACAATCGGTATATGAGTTTATATAGTTGACAAAATCCACAGGACTATACAACACAAAATGTAAACTCTGAGTTTACCTGATAGTAGATTTTAGTTAAAAATGTATAAACTATGGACTTCGTTAATAATATATCAATATTTGTTTATCAGTTATAACAAAGGCACCACTTGGATGAAAGATTTGATAGAGGGATACATGGTAACTGTTGTTTTTGCACAATTTTTGTTAAACATAATATTACTTAAAACTATATTTAGTCTATTTTTAAGTCCCTGGAAATTTAAAATAGTTTTATTGGTATATAATTCTCATATCATACAATTTAATCATTCAAGTATATTTTAAAAAGTTATGCAATCACCACCACAATCAAGTTCAGAACATTTTTTTCTTATACTCATTGTTGTAAGCTCCTCAATTTCACCCCATCTCCCCTGCCACGCTTTTAGGTAAATATTAATCCATTTACTGTCTCTATAGTTTTATCAGTTCCGGATTTCATATACAGAAAAATCATACAAAATACAAATAAACAAACAAAAATCTAACATGGATGACAAAACCTGCAAAAACTTCAATTAATTAAAAGCAGTAAATATTAAAAACTGCTTAAGTAGAAAGCAAATGTTTTGAGAATGATGAGGGCAACAAATGTACAAATGTGCTTGACATACAATGCATGTATATATGGATTGTGATAACAGTTGTATAAGCCCCCAAGAAAATAATTAAAATATGTATATACTAAAAACTGAAACAACTTCAAAATGGGTCAACAGGGAGATCAAATGACAAGGTGCAACATTTTGACCTAACTGCATTTGCTATCATTGATTTCACAATGCTCTTTGTCTGATAACAAGGCTATTCACATCCCTGATCAGGAAGCAGTTTAATCCATGTGGGTACCTGCAAATGGATTTTGGTATTCCACTGTCATCCATACCCTTCTGAACACTGAGTGTTCAGACTTTACACTCTAATAATTCCCTCCTTGAG